>NC_133652.1:54482131-54782131 GCF_009905375.1 Apium graveolens
TCGGCGAATATTCTCGCCTCTCACATATATATCATTTAGGGATTTTGGGGGAAAATCGTAAAGAGATGAGCGAAGCTTTTTACCTTTATAGGGGTCTAGCCCCGCCGTTAGGAAGCCCATTGCTTTGATTTTGTCCAGATTGGTGACCATCCCCGCTTCTTCCTTGAACCTAGCGAGATAATCCCCCAGCTCTTCATTCGCCCTCTGCCGACAATGGACCAAGGCTTCGGTATCCTTCGCCTTTCGGCACAGGTGCGAGTAGTACTTTAAAAATTTCCTCTTCAACTGCTCGTAAGACCCGATGGATCGAGGCTTCAGGGATTTGTACCACATCGAGGCAGACCCTTTGAGATAGGTCTTGAACATTTTGCACAGCATGATATCGTTGTGGCCCATCCCAACCATCAGGAGTTCATACTTTTCACAGTGGTCCTCGGGGTCCCCTTTCCCATTGAACTCGCTCATCTTGGGGAATTGTCTCTCTTCGCCCGGAGGGGGTCGGTACAGTTTAATCTCTGTGTTACAACAGGTTCTCGATCGGGCCTCCTATCACCGAAGAGGGCCTTCTCCAAGCGATTGAGCCTGAGGCGGGATCCATCGGGCTCTTCATCTGAATCGTAAAAGTAGGGTTGCTTAGCCCTCTTCCTTCGGGGATCCGAATCAGAGTCAAACTCATCTTCTTCGTCATACGCCCTACGTTCCCTTCTATCTTTATGTGCTCCGCCGGGTTCTTCGGCCCGCATCGCTTCTCTCAAGGCTTGTTCTTGCAGTTAATTTCCTCCCTCTGCAGTTGCAGGGCTTTCAGCCGGAGCGCATCGGCTTCTCTTTTCTTGGCTCGCGCTTCCGCTTCTTTGTCAATCTGATCAACTTTGGTCTTTCCCTTCTCCGCGGCCTTTTCTGCCCGAATCTTTAGGAGTAAGGCCTCTTCTTTAGGGGTTAGCGTGATAACCCCGTCCTCGTCAACTAGGGAGGATGGTTGTCCCTTTTCGGTGAAACCAGGTGGCGGTGAATACTCATGAATTTCCGTCATAGTCTTCCCAACTTGTAACTCTCGTATGTCCCACGGACGGCGCCAAATGTTACGCCCAGATCCTTCGATCGCGTGAACAGGCTTCGGCTGTATTGAAGATGACTTCGGCCGTACCTGAAAGTGAAGAGAATGCGAGGGTTTGTACCCCCGATTCACCTCCGGTGTGAGAATCAGAATCTGGCTGTAAAAATAGGGTAGTAATACAAGAGAAGCAGAGTGTTGAGAATGTGTCTCCCTTGTCTTACTTCACAAGGGTTTTTATACCCAATCCTGCGGTGAATGCCGATCCGTTACAAATCATTACAGGAGGGAGGGAAAAGGGGGCGCTATGTCCCTTGTTCTGTCCAACGGTCCGCGAATAGTGGGCCTCGGCCTGAGCTTCCGTAGGCCTTCGTTACGCGGGCCTGGAGGTCCTTCGGCCCAGTAGCACAACCGCTTAATGGGCCTTCGTTCGATGGGCCTTATTGGGCCTATAACCAACAGTTCCAAACATTATTCCTCTTAAGAACACGAAACACTAACCGAGCACTAAATATTTTATCCGCTAAAAATTCGAAAGAATTTTTACTTTAGTGATTATCGTATTCAACCCCATCTACGATAATTCGGGACCTAACAATTGGTACCAGAGCTTATTGATTAATACAAAAATTAGGATCCCTAAATAAATTTATATTAATTTTTCATTTACATAAATTTATTTAGTAAAGTTGATTTAAAAATTTATTTTATAAATTTAATTTAAATAAGTTTATTTACGAACTTAATTAAATAAATTTATTTTAGTAAATTTAATTAAATTAATTTACTATTTAAATTTTAGTAATTTAAATTGTTTAATTTAAATTTATTTTCATTTCTAGCTACAGTTTGGTTAATTATTTTAAGACAGCCAATTATGTTTTTTTGGGGCTGCCATTTTCTTTTCAAATAAAAAATGTACATTTGTTAACAACTGGAAAGGTTTGGTAATCAAGTCTGCCAATCACTTCGGAAAGCTTCAGGTTATCAAATTCACTCCTGATTTGCACCACAAAAAAAGGTACACTAGCATGGGTCTTGAATGGCGACCACGCGAGCTGTTGAACTGGGAAACACGCATTAGTCGCCCACGCGCGGGGCTTGGCAGCTGGAAGTTTACGCGCGTCTACACAGTCACGCGCGCGGAGAAGATGGCTGTCAAACGGAGCAGCCTCAGAGCCTAACTCTACTACTTAGTCGCCATACAATCGATCGCCACAGAACAAAGGCCTCCTCCTACTGATAAGATCACCACAGCCGAGTTGCTTTTATTTCATTGCACTACTACACACCAATGTTATTTGATCGCCATAGAATAAAAAAAAACGGCGTACACGAACTCCATTACGATCACCGTTATACAGGGATACCTTGTCGACACAGCGACTTAGACTTTATGTAGCCCCTTAATTATTATTTTAATTTATTTGTTTTTTCTTTAAAATTTAAGATTCTTTTAATTTAATTTTTCTTAGATAATAATTTATATTTTATTTAATTTTTAAGCAAATTCGAATTCTGAAAATTAGATTTTATGTAAATATTTCTTTTTCATTAATTTATTTTCTAAGAAAATTAAATATATTAGTAATTTAAATTTCTCTTAAATATTAAATTAAGGGTACTCAAGTGTTGGTAGACTCAGGATTCCTCCGGGCTTTTAATGTGGATTAAGAATAGTGGTTGTGGATGTCAGAGAGACTAGTGGGGACAGACAACATCTCAGTTACATACAGTATAGTTGGAACCTCAGGAGAGAATGTAAGAGTTACTGATAGCTGAATCAGAAGAACCTCAGGTAGTAGTACTTGAGGGACTGGACATCAGGGCAGTGTTTCACTTGTCCGGGAAGTTTAGTCGCATTAGATTCACAAGGAGTACATAAGCTACATCCAAGGATCAAGCCTATATATCCCGAAGCAGTGATTCTTACAGATTCAATTCAAGGGGTGATTACAAGACTGAGGTTGGGACATAAACAAGATTTGATAGCTACAGGTTTGACAAGCAATATGTGTCAAGTAACTATCAGGGGTTTTGCTACAACAGAACAAGAAACTGACAAACAAGGATGAGTAGGGATTCAGTTGAAGAGTTGAGACAAAGGTGGAATGTTTTCTTAGGGAAGCAGCCAGTCAAAACTATATAATGCACGGGAAAGAGTTGGGATGGATCAGATGACGAATATCATGAATATCTTGCTTTCATAGCAATCTCGGAAGATGGTCCAACTCACATATCTCAGGTTTTAATTTCTTGAACCACTGCAATATTTTGCTCTCAATATTTAATGCATGATAAGATCATAGTGTTTAAATGTTTAACACTCGCAACAAGCATGATAGCATCACACATAGTTAATGTTGAACTAGTTCACTAGATTATTTTCTGGTAACTAGAATTGATGTTTACTTAGCATGTTACTTTAGATGATCTTATATATGTGTTTGAATATTTGTTGAACATAATTAACTGCTTTAGTGAGATAGATGTTTTCTAGCATATAAGACCTTTGTTATTGCTTATTCTCATGTAACCTATTACAATGTGATTTATTCATTTGATCTGAATTGTTTGTTAAGATGCATTAGTTTATAATTGGATTGAGATAGCTAGATGAGATTTATCAACAGGATTGGACTAGATAGAATTAGTGATATACTTGTTAATTCTGTTTGTTCTATATCATGCCTATATTGCTTAATTCTTATGTGTAATGTTTCTGAATGAATGACATATATTCCCAATACAATGCCTTGCTTATCTTTATGCCATGAATGCATCTCTCAGTACTTGCATTAATTATAGAAGAAGCATGTTTAGTATTACAATAGGGCAAAGATTGTTAGTCCTCCTTATGTAAGGTTGGAACCATTTTCCCCTAGCCTAGAGACAACTCTGTCAAGGGTATTAAAATGGAGAAAATGGTCAATCAAAGATAAGGATTAGCATGATAAGGTTGCAGCTGTTGTTATCTCTGTTTATAATAATATCTCTAATCCATCTGGACCCAAACTGATAAGTTGGGTACCAAGAACTCTTAATCCATGTGTGAGTGCAGGACGTAACAGGTCAATTGATTCATATGTATTCTTGGTAATTTGTTTCTCAAGGCATATGATCAGAGAAAGAGCCTCACAATCAAATATGATTGACAAAAGCTATTCCGTCAATAATTTTGGAGATGACAGCAAAGGTTTTCATTACGGGACAAGCTATGCAGAAAAGGGATGTCATCATAGATTCAACAATTGCTATCACTGATAACAACTTGGAATCACTGATAACAGTTGAAGCAACTTCCTTGCTGAAGAATCAAGGCACAAATCCTCTTATCAGAACAGTTTTGCATCAAAGGACAAATATGTCAATTCAATGAAGGATTAGTGTCTCATCTGAAGCAGGAAGATTGAGAAGCTTGCTCTGATTAAGAGTAAGTTAGAAGCTCTCACCCTTGAACATCAACTCAAGGAACTCTTTTGTAAAAAGGGGTTAGTGAGAGGACTGCCTCATCTTGAATTCAGAAGATGGTAAATGTGAGGCATGTCAGAAAGAGAAGTCAAAGACAACATCACATCAAGTAAAGATATACCTTAGTGATGGTGGGTTGACTACTCTTGTGAAACAAAGTTGTTTTTCGTGCATTTCTCAAGATAAGACATCATAGATGGTGATTAATCATATCAGGAGATCAAACTGGAAGCAACTGTAGAGACATATTCAGCACTAGGAACTCCGTGTCAGAATGGAGTGGTACAAGGGAAGAATCAGAACTTGATTAAAGCTACAAGGGAAATATCAAGCTAGTCAAGACTTTCTAAATACCAAAGGGCTGAGCAGTTAAAACAGTTTGCAGCAAGTAAGATCAAGCCTTGATCTGGATGTATACATGAAGACCACTAATGAGTTAATGGCCAACAGAAGCAAACACTGGATAACCTCAAAGTGTTTGGTGAGAATGTTCTACAGTTAGGATATTTTCCATGGCTACTCAGTGGAGTCTACAACCTACAGGGCATTTATGGTTGATCAACAGAAGATGATTGAAAGTCTAAGTGCATAGTTCAACAACTCCATGCTCCAAGCTGTTAAAGGATAAATTAATGGTATTGATGATTCATATCCAAGCAGTGGATTGGCTGTGTTTAAAATAACTCATTATTTCAATGAAGCCAGTCAGCAAGGGTAAGGATTTTTAGAAAATCCCAGCAACAGCTTAGGGGGGGCAATAGAAGGATCAACTAGTCAGACACAATACCACATTAAAAATCAGAGGACACTAAAGAACATATCTGCTGAGACAAAGGGTTTGATGTCAATATTATTCCGGAGTCTAGTTCTTAAGTGATCCAGTTAGTGGAGTAATGATTAGCAGGGCTACTAAGTATGAATGATTATTTCTCTAGTTTTCTATCTGAAGAAGAAACTAAGAAAGTTATAGAAGCTCTGATAAATCCGGATGATTGGGTGATTGCAAAAATAAGATGAACTCAATCAGTCAGCAAGCAGATTGTAGGGAAGCTGGTATCCAAACCAAATGACAATATTGTAATTGGTACAAGGATAACCAGAAGTCAAACTGGATGACAATGGTATTGTTACGAGGGACAAGGCCAAACTGGATGCTAGGTTATTATCAGGAAGCAGTATCTAACAGATAGCACCAATGACGAGACTTGAGGATATTACGACATATCAGGCACCTGATGCACATTACACTTGGAATTGGACTCTAGTAGATGTGTACAAGTGTACTCCTGGTTGGTGAGTCAAAAGAGGAAGTCAATGCACCACAGTTCATGGAATTTGCAGTTGCAAACCTATTGGACTACGTATATCTCTTCTTCACAATCTCACTTCAGGTGGTATGAACTGGTATATTACTCAAGCAATCGTCAAGGACATGGTATGGCACTCTAACTGAAGTTACAGTCTAATATGAACTAGTAGAGTCGTCATATTAATAACTTTCTTATCACTAGGCACAAACATAATGTTATATATGTGCTCTGATATAATGATAATGTTATATATTGGTCTACTAACAAAAACTTGTGCAAGATTATTTGCTAAGTAATTGCAGAGTTGGTATGGAGGAGCATGTTGGAAAGGTTACAATTCTTTTTGGAATTACTTCAAGCAAGCCATTAGGATAATTCTTTTAAGAGCTCAAGAAAGCCAAAAGAACAATTCTTTTAGGAGCACAAGTAAACCAAAAGGATGATGGCAATACAAGTAAGTTAAGGATCTTTTGAAGATGCAAAATTTGGAAGATTCTGAACATGCCAAGACTACTTACCAACAGAAACCACTAAAGCTTGATCAGTGCAACTCAGGTATAATAACAAGATATAGAGGTATGACGAGCTCACTCTATTACTCAAATGCTAATAGACAATATGTAATGTTCTCAAGATGCCAAAGTGTAAGGTTCCAAGTGGATCCTAGAGAATCCAATCATATAGCTATTAACAAGATTATTAGATATCTTAAGGGACTATCAACTCTTGGAGTAAAGTACCCTAAAGATATTGTGCTTAACATGTTTGGCTATATAGATATAGATTACACAGGTTGTAAGAAAGACAGGAGAAGCATCTCTGAAGCTGTCAACTTAAGTGACAGGAGAAGCATCTCGGGAAGCTATCAACTTCGTGGAAGAAGATTGATTTCTTATTATGATAAGAAATAACCTCAAATCCAACAACTCTGTGAACACTCTATGATAAGGCACATTCACACCAGGTATCAGTTATTTCGAGAGCATGTCTTTTAGTCGAAGAATTACTGACAGAAACATTTATTAAATCACTTGTTAAAGTTAATTTTCAAGACTTGTTTGTAAGTGTGGGATATCATTCATTGCATATTAGTTGGAAATCTCATCTGTAAGGAATTCTTCATATAACTTCACAAGTATTAAATCTTCAATATTTAAAGGACTTGTGAAATTATCAGTAATCCAGTACCTCGTACTTAGTGCTACTATCTTGACTATCATGAGTACAATGTCATATGTATTTGTGGTAGTTAAGTATTACAGCATTAAGTTTGAATATTATTTTAATTGATTTAAATTATGACTATAGACAATTCCATTCTATATCAGTCTCATAACTTAAATTATATTAAAATAATATACAGCCATAGTTATTTATATCTTGTACGAATAATTGTGATACTTTAGTATTAGTGATATTATTTAGACTTTTTGTTTTAAGTAATCAATGCTTATTTCTAAAATCACTGATATTGAAAGTTGAAGTATTTTCTAAGTTATGTGTATAATACTCTCAATATTTTATATGCTTAGAAAGTATTTCTAAAATTACTAATTATCCAGAGAGTGATTGCCATGTATATAAGTCATATATCCTATTGGTGCTTACTCAAGGATAATTATAAATATTTAAGTGCTAGTGTCTAACTCATAGATATTTAGTATTTATTTATTTAATATTTATTTTGGGTTGTTTGGATTATGGAAATTGAAGCAATTCAATGATGTTATTTGCTCCATTATTCAAACTAACGTAAAATAAATAAGTAGCATGATTGATTATAACTAAATTTGTCAACAATTGATATCTAGGATACTGATTGTAACTTATGTGTTATAAGTTAATTATGAGATTTTGGTTTTAGTGAATTTAGTAATGTTTACATCTCAAGAATTCACTGAAATCAGAATTATAATTGTAGTATGATTAGTTGTGTGTAATTTCCTGACTTATATCAATTAATGATATTTAGTTAAGAGGTTAACTATGAACTAATTGTGAAGTATTAGTATTTGTGATATTACTTAGAACTCCTCTAAGTAATCAATGCTTATCCTGAGTCACTTATACTAATATAAAAAGTGTAAAAATATCTCTTGAAGTACAACTATGGTCAATGAAGATTTTGCTTTATTAGAAGTAACCATATGTTGTTCACCTAGAATAATCTTTATACTTATTTGCACATTCCTAAACACTTTGATAATAGATGCAATACTCAATGGATCAAAGTATATGGAACTTAGAATATTTTTCTAAGATTGCAAACAAGTCAATGTTGGTTAATGTTACTTTATTTATCGAACCAATATTGTTTGAGATACTACAGTTGTTAGGAGTTAACAATTGTACGATATATGAAATTGAATGCTGATGTCTTTTTGATAGATAATTGGTATTTAATTCATTGATATCTTATTTTAATATTTAAAATAGGAAGCAAAATAATTATTGGTATCTAAAGTACTTGACAAGTATCAGACAATGATATATTGTTAATATTTTGTTGCAGATAATTGTGAGATTTTAAGTTCTAGTAAATTTATATGAGTTGTTATATCTGAAAGATTCACTATAATTTAAAATTAACAGCATAGTCATTCTTGTTAAGATTATTTATCAATACACAATGTTGTTGATAGTAATCTTATAAAGATATATTATGGAGCTTTTAATATCAATGAGAATTGCTTAGACTTTACCCTAAGTGATCAATGCTTTTACAAAAACTCATTCATATTAAAAGACAAAATCTTTCTTTCTCTTCTTAATACTGTTAGGTCATCGGTCTGTGTCTTATCAAATCACTTATCTTTTTAGGCATAAGAACAGATTTGTGCACTCAAACAGTTTTAAGAGAAAAATCAAACTTCTTTCTACATTGGTGATTGCTTATTTCATTAAAATCTTTTGAGATCACTATTGTACATCATTTCTCTCAAAGATTAAATGCATAATTTTCATTCATTATAGATCTTAAGTGCATTTTATCTCTATATTGCCATATGCTCTGTGATACAGGTTCAGCCTCCAATGGCATTCTTTCATTGATAGTCATGAGATTGAAAACCCACAACTTCTATCCCAGAATGTAAAGACAATACTGTGATTCAACATTTTCTTACTCATCAGCTGTAATTCCCACTACTGTGAAGTTTCCTGACTCGACAATATTTAATTCAGTGTTATTCGATTACCAGTTCCTTGTTTCTTCGAAATATACATCACGACTAACATGTGCCTCTCCTATAGATGGATAGAACAGCCTCTAGGCCTTTGTGCCTAGATCTCTTCCAAGATGTACGACCTTTTTACTTCTATCATCTAATTTCCTAACATGAACATTAGGAATTTTTATGTAAGTAACGCATCCGAATACATTTAAATAATTAACATAAGGTTTCTTACCAAACCTAGCTTCGTGAGGTGTCATTCCTGAAAGGGATCGAGTGGGCAATCTGTTCAAAATATATACTGCATGCCTGAATGCTTCCCCCCAAAATTCAGATGGAACATTTCTTTTTTCTCTTTAACATACTCATGCTATGGCCACCACCGTTCTGTTTCATCGTTCGAACACACTGTTCTGTTCTGGAGAATATGGTATCTTGTAGTGTCTCAGTATTTTAGTGTCCTCACAAAACCTGTCGAATCCAGTCGAGCAAAACTCTCTTCCTCTATCAGTCTGAAATTCACGTATTCCCTGCTTTGCCCCATTCTCAACTAAAGCCTTGAATCTTTGAAAAATTGACAGTGCTTCAATTTGTTCTTAATTATATAAACATACATCATTCTGTGTAATCATCGACTAACATCAAGAAGTATTTATTCCTAGAGGGTGTAGCGGGTGAAATGGGGCTGTGAAAATCCCCATGTATCAGTTATAAGGCAGTTTTAGTAGTGAAATTAGATTGGGAAGGGAATGGCTTACGTGCATGTTTAGACATGAGACATTCGCTACCCACTTCTTTGGACTGCACTAGTTTGGGCAGACCATATACCATATGTTTCTTTGACATCATCTGCATGGCTTGGAAATTGACATGGCCGAGGAAAATATGCCACAACCATGTTTCCTCTTCCATTTTTGTCAACAAGCATTCACCTCTGGCCCCTTTGATGCACAGCTTATACAACCTGTTAGAAGCCTTTATAATTTGATGAGAAGCTTTCTGTTTGCAGCGTAGACCCACAACATATCACCATCAAGAACAACTCTATTTCCCTCTTCTGACAGCTTCCCCAAACTGATTATGCTGCTTCGAAGAGTTTGTATATTACACCTCTTTTAGCTCATGTTCTTCGCCATTTCTACACACCATATTTACAGAACCCTTGCCTTTGATATGCACTAAAGACCCGTCCCTGAATTTTACTTGGCATATGATGCTTTCGTTTAAGTTTTTGAATTTTTCATGATGCCTAGTCATGTGGTTACTGGAATTGTTGTCTAAATACCACGTGTTGTCTTCATTTTCTGTACTCATGACAACTAGCTTGTTAGTACTACTTCCACCGTTGCATAATATTATTTTTCCATCACCACTGTTCTCAAACTCCTCCACCAGCAAAGCAGGTTCATCATCATTAATTTGAGTCAAATTGGCTTCAACCCTCTGTTCTCTGTCCCTCCTTGGTTTACAATATTCCATAGTGAAATGCCCATGATTGTGGCAGTTGAAGCATTTGACTCTACTTCTGTCACGAACCATACGCCTATTTTTGTTGTGATAATCTTTGTTGCCCCTATTCCTCCTTTATTTGTCCATTTAAGCCACTCATCCCTTGTGAGTAGCAGTTTAGTATCATTACCCTGACGTCGCGTACACTCTTCTTCAGTAAGAAAGAGTTGTTCGTTGTTTGCTTCAGTATGTCCACGTATCCTCTCCTCATGCGCCTGGAGGGATCCTACAATCTCTTCTACAGACATATTCTCCAAGTCTCCAAATTGCTCAATGGCTGAAGTAATTTGAAGAAATTTCGCGGGTACAACTCTCAAAAGCTTCTTGATGACATACGTCTCCTCAACTTTCTCTTCTAAAGCTCAGATATTGGTAATCAAGCCATTCATCTTTTTACAGAAATCCTCTAGATGCTCTGTTTCTTTCATGGTAAGAGACTCAAATTCGGCTTTGAGTTTTTGAACCTTTTCCTTTTTCACTTTGTGTGCTTCTAGATGCATTTCTTTATCGCCTTACATGCTTCTTTTGAGGTCATTTTATATGCTATTGACAGCAATAAATCTTCACCAATTCCCTGATATATATGGCCAAAGCTCGTTTTTCCACCTTGTCTTCCACAACAGCCTTGGGGTCCTTAGGCTCGACAGCCTCCCACATATCATGGGCTTGTATAAAGACATGTATTTTTATAGCTCATGTTGATGTTGTGTAGTTGGCTTTTGTTAACATTGAGTAGCTTAGGACAAAAGAAATCTTTTTTGCCTTGCCGGTCTTCATAGTTGTTTGGTAGTGTGGTGGAATGGTATATGATCGAGTGAAACTCTGATACCAGATGTTAAATATAAACAAAGAACTGATGAGAAATAAATTGACTTACTATACTGATAACTGAATGGATATTACAATTCAGAGAGAGATACTTATAAAACTAAGTACAAACCAAATGACAGCTAAAAACTAGGAAAGCGCATCTGATCTTTCTCCACGATTTATTCACCAGACTCCAAACAAACTATTAGAAAATTAGGATTTTAGAGCTTAATTTTAATTATGTTCTTGATGTTAATCCTAAAAACTAATGATTGGAAATTGTTCAATGATATTTGAACTTAAATTTTTCATGTATGGTTTTAAGAATTTTCATAATGAAATCCATATGAAATGAGAGTTGAAAGTAGTTAGAAAAAGCTTGGAATTTTTTAGAATGTTTTGTCCCACATTGAAATAAATTAAGGGGGTTTTGTGCTTTATATGGTATCACACATATGAGTAGTATACAACTACTAAGGTGTGTGATGGTCCATTGTGTTGTTGTGTGCTTCACGCGCGCACGCGCGCGCACCGCCGCCTTCACGCACCGCACCGGACCGGGTCGGGTCGAAGGGCGATTTGGGCGAATGTCTTGGCATCTCGTATACGCGAGGCAACCTGGGCGAGGATTTTATTTATTTGAGAATTAATTTTAATTCAAATTTATTTATCAGTGACTCATTATAATTATTACAATTGTTGGGCTGGGTTCGATACTGAATTAGGATAAGTCACTTTGTTAGTGGGCTTAGTCTAATACATTGAACCTGGATATAAATATAATCTGATCTCTAACTGATATATATATATTCAATTAAAATTTAATCTGATAATAATGTGGGTGTTAATGTGGGTGTCAAAATCTGATCAGTTTTGATTTTATTTATTAATGGAGTAGTTTAATTCATATATTAATTGTGTGGGCAGTTTCACTTTTCCTCTCCTATAAATAGAGGGTAAAGTGAATGTATTAGACACACCACACAACACTCTCTTCTCTTCTCCCTCTCTGCATTTCTCTCCCAAAAACACAAGTTCGAAGTGTTGTTAGTTAGTTTTTCCGGCGACTGAGGTGCTAGTCGAGGTGGAGGTTTTGTTGCTGTTGTTAATACAAACTTCGAGTTATTTTATCCTGGTGGAGATATTGCACGCATCCCAAACGCAGCAGGTAGGGGGCCATATCCTCTTCAAGAGTAGCCAGGGCTTCGAGCAAGGCCTGGTGATCTCTCAGCTATGATCTTCTTTTCTTGGCGTTCTGTATCTGTGCACAACCATTATTTTCAGTCACTGTTGAAAGCTATGATTTCGGGTACATCTTCGTTTTTCTCTTCGTTATTTCAGTTACTGATTTTGTTTACATGCATGTTTTATTTTGTTAACTATAGTCTTGGCCTGAACTTGCTAAATTTTTTATATACTTGCCTCTATATTGTTATATTTGTTAGTGAGACTTACAACACAAACTACTAACAATGAACACCTATTCGTGCTACGACATACACGCTAGTACATCTGATTTATTCAAAGAATTAAAAACAATTAAAACATTTAGATTAATTCCAACACTATTGGATAAAGTTTTTCAAGACTTGGAAGTTTAGTTTTGTAGCATGTCTTAGTATTAAATAAATTAGAATTTCCTATCTAACAAGTAGGTTAAGAGCAGAACTTGAATTTTTTCGGTTGGGATGATAATAATATTAATAATTAATCTTGAAGTCATCTTGGCAAAAAAAGAAAAAAAAATTATTCCAGATGAGGTGTATCCTACTGTAGATGTACTAAGAGTAGCTCGCTAGTCTGGGCACTTCATCAGTACTGATCACTTGAGTCTGTCATAATAGCAATAGTCTGCCATTACTGATTATTTTATCAAGGGTATACAAGAAGAAGAAATGGTCATGGTCTGGTCTTGCAATGTTGCACATCATAGTTAATCAAGACGACAAGTTCTTGGTAATCTGCAATTACTAAATCTTAGCGGAAAAAGAGAGTCAGATATTTGTTTTCATCCATATAGATATTTGTTTTGATCCATATAGTAGTCTTATAGTGCAAGATAGATTCCTGAAGAATACTCTATAATAAGCTGCGTTAGACTATAATTTTATTAGAGACAAAACATATTTGGGTGATTAATTTTGGTACTACATTTATTCTTAAGACAAATTATCTAGTTGCGATCAAATACCAAGTTAATTGCATATTGCATAGGTGTCGAGATAGTAGATTCCAGGGCGAAATCCTTTCGACGAGGGGTGAATGTAATGACCCTATCTAAAAAATGGTAATAATAATAATAATTGTATTTTACTTATATCAATTTAAATTTTGGGACTTGCAATCATTTCAAAATTTATAAGGTAGATATTATACTTCACATTATAAGTCATTTTTTCAAAATACTTGATTTTATATTTATTCAAGTGCATCTTATACTTTTAATTGAGGTATATGATTGGACAAGTGTTACATTTATAATCCAACATTTGGTCTTATATTTAAATGTGTCAATAAAAGGATTATTTAGTGATGACTAATCTAGTTATTAATATTTTCTCTCTCTCTCTCTCTCTTTCTATATATATATATATATATACATATATATATATAAGCTGGGTAATTTTATAGAGTGGGAATTAAGGCCAAAAGAAAGTTAAAAATGATAGTACGCGGGTATTTGGAAGAGGGCGATGGAAGGGTAGTATTAGGTAATCTTGAAGAATATTGGTTTCAACAAGGACTTACCCCTATATTGCATTATGGAAAAATTTAGTCCTAAATGATCGAAGGATCACTCAGTTTCGTGGTCTACGTTAGCAAAGAAATGTATTTTAAATTGCTCAAGAAATACTTGATAACTCATTTAGAGTATTTTGTGTAAGTATTATCTTGTCTAATAAGTGCGTATATTTTGTCTTTATTATTATTTTCATTCTTCGTATTATCTTTCTTTCCGACTTTATGCTCCGAATAGAAAAACTTATTGCGCTTTTTTTTCGCTCATATCGATTATACTCTTTGTTCAACCAAATTTGATAAAAGCAAAGGATCAACTAAAGGAAGAAGAATGGAAAAAATGGAGCATCAAGCTTGGATTGACTTGTTTTCTTAGGAATCTACAAATGACTAAATTTTTTGAAGTTAGTATTGGTATAGTATGTACCAGGTTTAATTATTTTGTTTAAGTTGGTCAGGACCATTTCGTTTTACTGTTTGTACAATATGTTGAAACTTATGTAGTAATATGGCTTGAACGTCCTGGAAATCTAACCTATTTTATGTAAAAAAGTAATATCTCAAGGTTTAATTAAAATAAAGTAAATTTTGTGGTGTTTCAGTTTTCCACTTCAAGATAAGTTATATCTTGGTCATCGTTATAAAATATAAAAGGTCAAAAGCACTATATTTGTCTTTGCATGAGGAAAATATAGTCCCGAGCCATGTTCTCACCATTTCCGGAACCTTTTTAGTCAGAATATAGAGATATAGTAAATATGCACTTTTTAGCGAGGCCTACAACTAGTTTTAGCATACGATACATGTCTTCTCTAAAACACTTTCACAGTAAACCTCTCACCTTCTACTTCTTTGCTATATCTTTGTACATTTTTTGGAAGTAGAAGGTAGAATTTGATTCCAGAGAGCACTAAGACGAACAATGTTTTTTTCTAAATCACTGGTGAAGAGTTATAGCTGCTATATACCTGAAAATTTCAGGATCCAGCTATTTTAAGAATCCAGGGAATCGTAATCAATAAATTAATATTCTAAATTATGTACATGACTTAATCAGAAAAAATGCAACAAAGGGAATCAGAAGTATCTTATAATAAAAATATTAAGAAAAATGCTATGTTTACAAAAATCGTTCCCCAAACCGAACTGGAATGATGAGTTGTCATCATGTTATTGGATATTTACTGATAAATTAAATGGACCCTCGTTTATTAATATAAATCTCGCGAATAAAAAGATGACAAGTCTCATTTTCGGGAAAGTTCTGATATTTTATCTTGGGGTATACAGCATTGCTTAAAAAGTTTAGATGATCTACTACTTTTTTTTAGAAGAAGTTTTGGTCGAGTTTTTGTAGTATATGGAGAATAGTAGTTTAGCAATCAATAGTTACACTACAAGAAAGATGGCCTTTACCGACCGCCGGAGTGGTCGTTTAGGTCAAAGTCGCTCGGATTAGGGAAATAGGATCGCATATCAGATCAGACGGGTTAATCCTAATATTGTTTACTTTTTTGGTTGAATTTAACATCATCAACATAAATATATGTTAGATATATTGATAATGTCATGTCTAATATGATTTATGTTTAGTTTTCAGATCTTACTTAAACAGGATAAATCGGTACTACTGAATGTCAGGACTTAAGGATATCAGTACTTATATTATCAGAAGATAATCTTCAGAAGATGGATAGCAGAACTTAAGTACTGAAGGACGTTCAGATAAAGACAGCAGTTAAAATAAGAAGAGATATGCATGAAGAAGGAATTTATGAAGAATAGAATACTTGGAAGAAAAGATATCTGATTGATATATTTTAGGAAGCAGAATTATATTCCATATCAATTAGCGATTATCTTGTAACTGTGTAGTATATAAACACAGACATAGGGTTTACACTAAAAGTGTTATCATATTCGAGAAGATTATTCATATTAACCCTAGCAGCTCTCGTGATATTTGTTCATCACTGAGAGGTAACAGTTCCATACTATAACAGAGTTTATTGTTTCAATAAAGTTTGTTTTCTGTTACTTGAGTTATTAAAGTTCGATTTGATTGTACTATACACTGTATTCACCCCCTCTACAGTGTGTGTGACCTAACAAGTGGTAATCAGAGCCATTCTTTTAGCGTACAAACAGTTTAAGACCCAAACACAATCATGTCTGAAACAGAAACTCCAACTAAGGCCCACCAAAACTGAAGAACCTCCAAAGACACAAATTCAAATATGACATGAGACCATCAGAGTTCCCATATTGAGACCATCTGAATATCCCATATGGAATGTGAGGATGATCATGTTCTGGAAGCAACAGATCCAGAATATCTTGATAGAATCAAGGAAGGGCCTCACAACCAACCAAGCTCGCAGTTGGCAGTTGCAGGTGAAGGCAGCAAAGACGTACCAAAGGAAAAGAGTGATTATACGGCTGAAGATATCGCATCAATTGCTAAGGATGCTAAGGTACGACACTGACGCATAGTGCCATTGATAATGTAATGGCAAACAGGGTAATAAACTGCAAGACTGCAAAGGAGATATGGGATGCCCTGGAAACAAGGTGTCAGGGAACTGATACGATTAAGAAAAACATGAAGACAATACTCACTCAAGAGTATGAACACTTTGACTCAAAGGCTCATGAGTCATTGACTGACTTATATGATAGATTTGTCAAACTCTTGAATGATCTGTCACTGGTTGATAATGAGTATAATCTTGAAGATTCAAACCTTAAATTCCTGTTAACTCTTCCTGAATGCTGGGATTTGAAGGCAACAACAATAAGAGACAACTACAATCTTGATGAAACAACTCTTGATGAAATCTATGGAATGCTCAAGACTCATGAACTTGAGATGGAACAAAGAAGCAAGAGGAAAGGAGGAAAGTCAAGGACAGTTGCTCTTAAAGCTGAAGAAGAATCCCCCAAAGCACCTACCTCAAGGAAAGACAAGGGTAAAGCTTTTTTCACAAAGTCTGATACTGAGTCATCAAGTTCTGAAAGTGATGATGACTCGGAATCTGAAAGCCTGCCTGAGATGGATGCTGATGAAGAGATGATGAAGCTGTGTGCTCTTATGGTGAAAGGGATCACAAAGACTGCATACAGAAAGTTCAGGAAGGGAAAGAAGTTTTCCAGGAAAGGCACAAGTTCTGATAAGAAGAATTTCAGAAGATCTGAGAGCAGAGGAGGAAAGTCTGACAGAGGAGATTATACAAATGTCAAATACTACAACTGTGGTAAGAAAGGCCACATATCTCCTGATTGCAAGAAAGTGAAGAGTGACAAAGGCAAGGCTCTTATCACAAAGAAGAAAAGCTGGACAGACACCTCAGATTCTGAAAGTGAGGAGAATTATGCCTTGATGGCAAATGCTGATAAGGCAAGTGCTGAAAGCAGTTCTGAAGCTGCTGAATCAAAGGTACCTCAAACCACTTATGCCTTTCATACTGATGATATTAATGAGTTGAGAAGATATCTTAAAACCATGTTTGTTAGTTATAGAGACCAAACTCTAACATGTGAAAGATTAACTTCTGAAAATCTTGCTTTTAAGAAAAGAAATGATTTCTTAGAAAACGAGTTAGTTATGTTCCATCAAACTCAGAAAGATAGAGATGATGCTTTTATGTTAGGGATGAAGTAATAAAAATGAATGAATCTCTAAAAACTGAGTTAGAAAAGGAAAGAGAGGTTATCAGGACTTGGACTAACTCTGGCAGAACAACTCAGAATTTGTTAAGTAGTGAAAACTGGAAAGAGGGCTTAAGTTATGGAGATGATAAGAATGATAAAGGAACTGTAGAAATTAAGCCTGTTGTTGTTAAGCAATAAGCCAAAGTTAAAACCTGTTAAGTGTTTGTAGCTGTAAAGTCTGATAATGAGAAATAAGAAGTTAAAAAGGGAATTAACTTCTGACAAACTACAACAGGAAAAAGAACAGCTGAAGTAAACCATAGGCTTAATGACTAAAGAAGGAGCTTAAGCATAAGCTGAAGATGTTAGAATGCAAATAAGGTAAAAACACCTAGGAAAAATAGGAATGGAAAGGAAGGTGTGAATAAAAGCAGTGATTATAAACCTGTTCCTAAAGCTCCTAGGAAAACATGTCATAACTGTGGAAGTTCTAACCATCTGGCTTCTTTCTGCAGGAAGAATAAGAACATAAACTCCTTACCTTCAAAAGTCAGGAGTTAAGAGTCAGTCTGTTAGATATAAGCCACAAAATCCTTGTTTTCATTGTGGTAGTTTATGGCATTCCATTTATACTTGTAAGGAATATCATAGTTTGTACTATGATTATTATCAAATAAAACCTTCTTTAAAAAAAGTTTCCATTGTTCCTTCTAGTGTAAGTTCTGATTCCAAGTCTGATAGTGTAAATTCTGATAAGAAAAATGTTAAACTAACTCTGATGCTAAATCCGCTGCAAATATTAACAAACTTGATAAGGCCAAAGGATCCAAGCAAGTCTGGGTCCTTAAAACTAATCATTAGTGGTCTTTGTGATTGCAGGGCAACAGGAAAAACATCCTAGTTCTGGACAGTGGATGTTCAGGACATATGACTGGAAATAAAGCCCTACTATCAGACTTTGTGGAGAAAGCTGGCCCAAGTGTTTCTTATGGAGATGGCAACATTTGAAACACATTGGGATATAGCAATATCAATCTTGGGAATGTCATCATTAATGAAGTAGCTCTGGTCTCAGGACTTAAACACAATCTGCTGAGTATAAGTCAAATATGTGATAGAGGTTATCATGTTGATTTCTTTGAAGAACACTGTGAAGTTGTGAGTAAATCTCCAGGCAAAGTTGTTCTGAAAGGATACAGGCGTGATAACATTTTCAACAAGTACTGATGGTTCTGCAATCTGCCTGATGAGTAGAGCATCAATTAAAGAAAGTTGGAATTGGCACAAGAAACTCTCTCATTTAAATTTCAACAATATAAATGAGTTGGTCAAGAAAGATCTTGTGAGAGGACTGCCAAAGTCAGTATTTGCTCCTGATGGCCTTTGTGATTCTTGTCAGAAGGCTAAACAAAGAAAATCCTCATTCAAGAGCAAGACTGAATCATCAATTCTTGAGCCTTATCACCTACTACATGTTGATCTATTTGGTCCAGTAAATGTCATGTCTATTGCAAAGAAGAAATATGCTTTGGTCATAGTGGATGAGTTCACCAGATACACATGGGTGTATTTCTTGCACACAAAAAGTGAAACTGCATCTATCTTGATTGATCATGTCAAACAACTGGATAAATTGGTCAAAGATTATGTGAAGACAATAAGGAGTGATAATAGCACCGAGTTCAAGAATTTGATAATGGAAGAGTTCTGCAAAAACCATGGAATCAAGCAGGAATTCTCTGCTCCTGGAACTCCACAACAAAATGGAGTTATTGAAAGGAAGAATAGAACGCTCATTGAAGCTGCACGTACAATGCTTGAAGAAGCAAAGATTCCAACCTATTTCTGGGCTGAAGTTGTGCAGACTGCTTGTTTTACTCAAAATGCAACACTCATTAACAAGCAAGGAAAGACACATATGAGATGGTGAAGAAACAGAAGCCAAATCTGAAGTATTTCATGTATTTGGATGCAAGTGTTTTGTTCTTAAGACTCATCCTGAACAGCTATCTAAATTTGATTTAAAAGCTGATGAAGGAATCTTTGTTGGATATCCACTTTCCACAAAAGCCTTCAGAGTCTATAACTTAAGAACAGAGTAGTCATGGAATCTATCAATGTCTATTTTGATGATAAGAAGATTACTGGGACTTGAAGATTTTATTGATCATGATCAGCTGAGATTTGCAAATGAAGACCTCAAATTCTAATACTGAAATTCCTGACAATATAAGTCCTGATACTGCAAACTCTAATGGATTGAACTCTAATGTTATTAAAACTGTGGTGACTACGCCAAGGAAGATGCACCTATGCAGGGGGAGCATACCTCAAGATATTACCATATCTCAAGAAGCATCAGAACATACAACTGGCTCTTCAAGTTCTGATTCGTCAAGATTCTGATAAGCCAAGTTCTGATAGTACTGAAAATCTAAATTCTGAAGAATCCAACTCAGAGAGCATAGTTTCAGGGGGAGCATCAGAAAATGAAAATGAAGACAGCATGGATCATGGGGAGCATCCAGTTCTATAGAGAACCTTCCATCTGCAAGGAAGTGGACTAAAGCACATATACCTATTGATAATTGGAAATCCTGAGTGCAGGTGTCAGAACTAGACACACTACTTCAAATGAATGTCTTTCAACTCTTTTCTTTCTCAGACTGAGCCAAAGAAAGTGGAAGAAGCTCTTCAAGATGCTGCTTTGGGTGCAAACAATGCAGGAAGAGTTAAATGAATTTGAAAGAACAAAGTCTGGACCCTAGTGCCAGACCAAAGAAATAGATCTGTTATTGGTACAAAGTGGGTATTCAGAACAAAACTGATAGTGATGGCATAATTACAAGGATAAGGCAAGGCTGGTTGCAAAAGGATATTCTCAACAGGAGGGAATTGATTATGATGAAACATTTGCACCATTGCTAGATTAGAAGCCATAAGGATATTTTTTGGCTTATGCTGCTCACAAAAAGTTTACTGTCTTTCAATGGATGTGAAAAGTGCTTTTTTCAATGGAGAATTGGAGGAAGAAGTATATGTTGAACAACCTCCAGGCTTTGTAGATTCAAAATATCCAGATTATGTCTACAGGCTTGAAGAAAGCACTTAGGACTCTTAAGCAAGCTCCAAGAGCCTGGTATGAGACTTTAGCTCAGTTTCTCTTCTTGGAAAGTGGATTTAACAGAGGAAACTATAGACAAAACACTGTTCTACCTCCAACCATGGAAAGGACTTACTTCTGGTCCAGATTTATGTTGATGATATCCATTTTTGGTTCTAACAATGACAGACTTTGCAAGAAGTTTTCCAAACTGATACAGTCAAGATATCAAATGAGTATGAGGGGGAAACTTAGCTATTTTCTGGGCCTTCAAGTCAAATAGAAGAAAGAAGAAGGCACTTTTATTTGTCAAACTAAGTACACCAGAAACTTGCGGAAAGAAATTTGGAATGCAAGATTGTTCAAGTGCATCCACTCCCATAGCCACTGCAACAAAACTGGACAAGGATCTGATAAATCAGTAGATATTACTGATTACCGAGGTATGATGGGCTCTCTACTCTATCTAACTGTTAGTGAGACCTGATATCATGTATGCTACCTGTCTTTGTGCAAGATTTCAAGCAGATCCAAGAGAACCTCACTTAACAGCTGTGAAAAGAATATTCAAGTATCTTAAGGAACAGCTGATCTGGGATTGTGGTATCCCAGAGAATCAGATTTTAAACTAATAGGTTACTCAGATGCAGATTTTGCAGGTTGCAAAATTGACAGGAAAAGCACAAGTGGAAGCTGCCAATTTCTTGGAGGCAGATTGGTTTCTTGGTTTAGCAAGAAACAAAAGTCAATTTCCACATCAACTGCAGAAGCAGAGTACATTGCTGCAGGAAGCTGTTGTGCACAGATTCTTTGGATGAAGAATCAGTTACTGGATTATGGGTTAACATATTTCAAAATCCCTATTTACTGTGATAATCAAAGTGCTATTGCTATGACAGGTAATCCAGTTCAACACTCATGACAAAGCACATCAGCATCAGGTACCACTTCATAAGGGAACATGTGGATGAAGGTACAGTGGAATTGCACTTTGTTCCAACAGATCAACAACTAGCAGATATCTTCACAAAACCACTGTGTGAAGCTACTTTTACAAGATTGGTAAATGAACTTGGAATGGTTTCAGGTTCTTTCTTAAATCTGCTTAGTTTTGTTTGATGCATCAGACTTTATGATCAGTATTTACAGAAATTACTCTCTTTGTGTTCTGTGCTTAATTGAAAATTGCTTAAGTACTGATGTTGTCTGATGTGACTTTCTAAACTCTGATAGTGATATGTCTGTTTATGTAACTATTCAATCCTATGAGGATACCTGTGCTAGATGCTGACCTAGTAATCTTAATAACTAGAGATCCCATGTTAGAAGTAATTATTTATGTGGAAATCATTGACACAAGCAAATTCTGATATTGAGCTTAGTTGAGTTTACTTTGTCTATCTTATTACTAAGTCACAAACTAGAATAATGCTTCTCATCTGTTAAGTTCTGATGCTAGTAAATCTGTTGAATGTACTAAGTGCTGATAACCTCTTATCAAAAGAAAAAGAAAAGAATCAAGGATTAAAATCAGGTACTCCTTTGAGATCTAGAGTAAAAATGTGGAAGGGACGACCCAAGTGCATTGCTGGTATTAAGTAATATGCATCAAAGAAAATATTTTCTTGGTGACTTTTCACACTCATGATTACTGGAGAAATACTCTGATAATAGCATAAATTCTGATAAGCAGTCGTGACTCACTTACACTGAGAAGCCACTGTACAATGGAATTTAAAAAGATGCACAAAATTAGCACAAAACAGTTGAGGTGGACTCAAGTATGAACTCATTCAATAGTAGGCTTCAGAATAATGACAGGTTTTAGTAAAGTTTTAGTTATGCCTTATTTCTAAGATGTACTGAAGTGAAAGACTTTATTTTGTCTGATATTTAGCTTAATGCACACACTCAACACTCCATATGAATAATGAAAATTTATGTGATGATTATGCTATTTTAGATGAACAGTTTATGTGTCAGATTGCATAAATTCTTGAGGACAAGTTCTGTTGAACGTTCTGATGATTAAGTTCTGAAGAATCTATATCAGAATTTGTGTGAAGAATTACAGAAATAGCCATTCACTTTTCGAGTTAAGAAATCAAGTTCTGATGCTGTTAAGTTGCATAAGTCTAAGTTCTGATATTAACTTCTGCTTCTTACTTGACTTATTTATGGATAAAATTTATAAACAGTCTCAGTTTTAAACCAGAATATGTTGAAGAGGAAGATTAACAGTCACTATATTTAGGGATAGTGGTACACGTACATGCACAGTCATTTTTCCTTGCTTCTTGTGCGCATTTAAAACCATGTTTTATCTTTCCGATGATATTTTTCTTTTTCCAAGTCTAGGGAGACGAGGGTAGAATTAATTCTAACGTCAGCATTAAATTCCTTGCGGTCTCCCTGGCATTCTCTTGTCTATATAAACACCCACTTCACATCAGCCTATACATCAATTCTTTTATCACAAACTCACCTTCATTTTCTTTATATCAAAAACACCATGGTCAATTACAATATGTTTTTGAACTATGAAACATTCAACATGGAGCTGAGCTGTGAAGCCTGGCAGCAGGAATGGCACGTCACTGCCATCCTGATGAGATATGGGACTCAGTTCCCAGGAGTTACTCACCCATCTCTTGTTCTTCTACATGGACTACCATCGCCATCTGGAGCGATGGAGGAGGAAAGGCGGGAAGCTCTCCGCCAGCAAGAGCGAATCATCAGACTCGCTATTCTATTTGTCGAGAGTAGGAAGAAGAAATAACTTATTTTCTTCTTCCTGTTTTTCTTATCGTCAGCCTTGCCCTGCTTCTTGAGTTAGGACTAAGGTTGTTGATGTTATGTTTAGAAGCTTAGGACAATCTTGTAAAGCTCTGATGTAATTTAATTTTCATGAATGTATCCTCTTGATATATTAATGGAATTTCCTTTTTCTTTGCAAGTTTTTGTCTCTGAGATGTTTGTAACTTAAGTGCACTGATAAATCCTGATATATCCATGTTCTGATGACCATTTCTATTTTAATTTAAATTAAGTTCTGATCTTACAATTTCAGTACTTATTTACTTGACTTATTTTGGTCATTCTCATTCTTGAATTTTTCTCAGAATATTGGAGTTGCGGTGAAAAATAATTCAATAAGTGGGAACAGTTTAAATTTTGAATTAAAACTGATTTACCTCGATTAATGGAATTACTGGGTAAGTGGAACGGTTTTTTCCTCGAAAAACTGCAAGTGGGTAAGTAATGATTACTGTTTTCCCGTGCCCATTAAATATTCATTATTGCTACATGTCTGACAGGTGTCCAACGGTTATATTTTTTTACCTAGTATAAGTAAGAGAGAGAGAGAAGATTATACAATCTTTTATTTACTTTTTCAACTTTATCTTTCTCTTTGCTTTTACTCTCTTTCATCTCCTGACGTTGGTTTTTCATACAGACAATTTATCAAACACCTAACAGGCACTCTTAAATCTCGATTTTTCTCATGGCACTTAAGGATTTGATCATTGATGGAGCTAAATTTGTTCCAAACAACTATGCTGCAATTCTCGATCATGCTGAAGCTCCATCTGAGTTACATTTTGTGCAAGATCTTCTTACACACAGTGAAATCGGGTATGCATTGACCCATCCTTCAACCTTTTCGAGCCAACAAGTTCTGACATTTTGGCGGACTGGGCACTTTGATAATGGTGGTACACATGGTACTCCCAGTTAGAGGTGGCCAGACGGCCGGTTTAGCTCGGCACGGACGTTAACCGGCTCACCAAATATTCCTCTGAGTCGGCTCGATGCGTGCCGGTTAATAATTCGGCACTAACCGGCTGAAGACACGAACCGAATACGAATAAGCTTTTCAGAATTCGTAGGAAGACCGGCACGGCACGTAACCGGCCCGTATAACTCGCCAACGAACCGTAGGTGCTGTAATTCGTGAACCGGCCCGGCACGTGGTGAATTATTCAACTGCCTAGTTGGTGCATTTCCTTTTCTGCTTCAGACAGTTATTCTTTGAGATTCAAGACCTGTAAATTATCATAAAATAGGTATCAAGCTATGAAATATCTAATTAATGAAATAACCAAAGATTTGACAATTTAGCCTTTTCCTTAATAAAGTAATATTTGAATAATTATTTAGGGCTCAATTGTTTACTGATTCAACTATATTACATCTTTTTCCTTTTAAATCTTTATTTAAGTTCAATATTACACAAAATCATAACTATTTAACTTGTATATTCCGTGTGTATATACAACTTTGTTTTAAAAAAATAATAATTTTGTTTTAATTATTTTATCAAATAAAAATAGGAGTAGTAAAAGGTGGGTTTGTACTTTTAATTATTTGCAAAGTTTATTTGTACAAATTTAAAAAACAAAACAAAAGAAAAAATCAAAAAAAAAAGTAAACAGAAGTTGTCTGCCACTTCTGTGTCAATCAAATCGAGAGTGTAAACAGAAGTTATTCGCGGTTATTCGCCTGACCTGACCGCCGACTCGCCGGAATCGTTTAATTCGTTTAATTCGCGAGCCGTTTACGGCTTCATATTCTGTCAACTCGGCACGGCACGGCACGGCTCGTGCAGTTATACGGGCCGTTCACGAATTCATTGGCTGTTGAACCGGACCGCCGGAAATTCGGCCCGGCACGGTCGGCCCGACCGTGTGGTCGGCTCTACTCCCAGTATTGTTTTCGAAGTGGATGATTCTACTCATGTGGTAACTCCTGGTACAATTCGAAAGGCCCTACATTTACCAGAAGGATGTACTTTTTCAACCCCAGAGGAATCAGCTCTTCAAGAGTTAATGGCCAGTTTGGGGTATGAGCAGAGTTTGGCTAAGCTTGGGCAGTTGAAACGGGCTCATATCAGAAATGAATGGAGTTTCTTCTTCGACTGCATCACTAAAGCTTTTGGGAATAAGTGTTCCAACTTTGATGCAATCCCTATAATGAGTCAGCACATCGGGTATGCAATCATTAACCAAACTCATTTCAATTTTGCAAATGCTGTGATAGGTTTTATTGGGGATAGGATGACAGAGGATAGGAATGTAGTTTACTTTGCTAGATTCTGTCAGCTTATATATAGTTTTTGTTGTGCTGATGAACCCCAACTTGCTGGTACCTTAACTCCACCTTTCAAAATTGCAAAACGAGCCTTTAATGACTTGGTAAATGCTGATCTTAAGAAAAAGGTGGTTAGACCTTTACAGATTCCTCAGTCTGTAAAACAGATCTTGGTAAACGCTGATCTTAAGAAAAAGGTGGTTAGACCTTTACAGATTCCTCAGTCTGTAAAACAGATCTTGGTAAATGCTGATCCTGACCCCTATAGATCTGTTTATTCTGATGTCCAACCTACCACAACATCCCAAACACCACAACAACCATCAGAACATACCACTCATACTACTCAACCATCCCTCAGAACATATCTCAAATCATATATCTCCACTTCACAGACAGCTCAACCCTCATCCTCAGCACATACTGTGAAGCCTTCATCTTCCAAGCCTAAGAGGACAAAGACTGTTCTTCAAACAACTCATAAGAGAAGGAGGATTGTTTTGAGAGATGAATCTGACAGTGAGGAACAGGTTTCTACTTCAGACCCTGTTGTTCAAAAAGCTGAGAAAGTTCATTCTCAGAAGGATTCTGGAATTGGGGGATCTAAGCTTCTCAAAAGGCTTAGAAAAATGACTTCTCCTGAAACTCCCAAGGAATCCCCATCTTCAAAGAGATACAAGAAACAGAGAGCTAAAAGGCCAGTTTCAGATGATGAGGAAACAGCAGCTAAGGAAGGAGATCAGGAATCTCTGATCTCACAAGAATCAGAATCTGCTAAAGCCACTGCTTCTCCATCAACTCCAACTCAGGAAGCTGCTGAAAAGGCCAACACACCATCTGTGTCTCCTGTTCAAAAGTCTGTACCTCCTGTTGATCCAGGCACTTGAAATTGATATTCAGAACCTGGTTGTGTCTGAAATCCTTTTCTTAGAAGCTCCAACAACAACTAATCCATCAACAACACCTGTTACTGATGCTGCTCAAACTCTAGAATTATCTACTACACCTTCTCTGCATCTAGATGATGATGATCAGAATATAGGTGAGCATCAGGATTTGGCTGTTGATCAGAACTTGGAACCATATCAGCAACTAGAAGATGATGTTGAAGCCTCAATTGCTTCGCATACTGTTGTTTTGTCAAAAGATGTTGATTCTGTAAGTTCTGATGCTGCAAATGCTGGAGATACTGGTGATGCTGCTCCAAAAGCAGATACTGATGAAGCAGGTCCTTCAGGACATGCCCCTCAACAAACTGTTCTTAAATCTGAATTAGTTAAGAAATTTGTTATCAGAGAAGCACCAGTACCTTGGAGTGAAACTCCTGCAGGACAGGAGTGGACGAAGGAATGGAACTCAGTTACCTGTGCTCCATCTGCACAGCATCTGGCTGAGCACTTGACAAAAGCTGATTAGATGTTAAATACTGATGATTTCAAAACACAGCTTAGAGTCACTGCATTGAGTACTAACATCTACAAAGTCTTCATTCTACTACTCATGCAGAGTTACATATTCTTAGGGAAGAATTAATGAAGCAAGAACAATTTCAGAAGATTGATAAGAAAAAATTCTTCCAACCTACCTTTGACAGAGTTGCTTATATTGAGAAGACTCAAGAGAACCAACAAGCTCAGATTGATGATATTCTGAAAAATCAAGCTTCTCAGCAATCTCAACTTAATGAAATCCAAGCCTCAGTGGAATTGCTTGTCAAAAAGGGGAAGAAAGTAATTAAGTCCAAATGCAAAACTGATAAGAGACTGAAGGGGAAGGATGATGAAAAAGATGATCAAGGAAACTCTGGAATGGGTAGAGGTCATAGTCGAGGTAGAGATTTCTCATAAAGAAAAGCTGAAATCACAAGTCAAGGGACAAGTTCTGATGCTGGAAAAAGAATTAGTTCTGCTACTGGTAAAAGGATAAGTTCTGATGAACTTTTAGATCTTGATGAAGAAATGTCAAGACAGTTATTTCTTCAGGAAAATCCAGGAATGGACTTGGAGAGTCTAATGGAAGAAGAAGCCAGACTTAAATCAGAAAAAGTCACATCTAAATCTGAAGCTTCTGGTAAAAAGACACTTCCAAAACTCAAAGGCATTGTGATAAAAGAAAGGACAAATTCTGAAGCAATCATGGCTAAATCACAACCGCAGATAGATCCAAGGTCCAAGGGCAAAGAAAAAGTTGGTGAACCTATCAAGGTTTATGTGCCTCCTGTGAATGAAGATATTACTGATGAAGATGATGATCTTGCTCTAACTTTAAGAAGAGTTCTTAAGACAACCTCTGACATGGCTCAAGTTGTTCAGAGTCAAGAAATAGTAAGTTCTAATATTTCAAAGAAGCAAGTAACCTCTGACATAGCTCAAGTTAACTTGATATCAGAAGATAAATCAAAGACACTCCTACCAGGATTCACTAAAGCAAAACAGATTCAACCTTTGAAGACTGCTGCAAGTGGTTTTGAAGCAAGAGTGGTTACTGGAAAGGAAGCAAGAGATAAAACTAGATTGGGAAGTGCTGATGAAAGAAGAATACAGAACACTACCAATGATCCAACTTCCTTAAGTGAACCAGGTATTGGAGCAACTCCTGAAAGATTGAATCAATTGGAATCTGTACAAATGGTTTACCATACCTACTTAAAAGAACACATCTTGTTGTATTTCATGACAGATGGTAGGGTTTATCATATAAGGGAAAATGCCATTCCACTGAAGTATTTTGAAGAACTGGAGCATTTATTATTCTTACTTCGAGTAAATGACAGAATAACTGAAAGTGCTGCAAACTATTTGAAGAATCAGATTCAGAGACAGAAAAGACTTTATTATGTTAAGTCTGACAACACATATCTTCCAAAGTACAGAGATCACAAGGGTGATATAGTTGAAATGAAGCCCAACACTGCTAAGATTATAACTACCTTTCTGGGTTACAGGGCTGTGGAATTCAATCTAGAGTCTGATAAGGCATATTTGATCAGACTGGATCAGGATATAAGAAAAGCTAGAATTAATGATCTCAGGGCTGCAATCTTTCAAACTGGTGAAGATACTGCAGAACTTAAAGATGCTAAAAGGAGGATGATTGATGAACTCAGATATGCTGAGAGATATTTATTGAAGAACTATCTCAGAACAACTCCTGACATCAGAGATATCAGAAGATGAAGCCAAGTCAAGATCTACAACTACTTAAATTCTGATATTTGTACAGACTGAAGTTGTTATCAGAAGTTAAGGATTGGTAAAGCTTTAAGGACTGTAAGTTGTAGTTATCTAGTCTAATTCTCATGCATTTGTACTTCATGTTTTTGACATCATCAAATATCTGTTAAACATGTATATTATGCTAATTTACAAGTTGGGGGAGATTGTTAGATATATTTGATAATGTCATGGCTAATATGATTTATGTTTAGTTTTCAGATCTTACTTAAACAGGATAAATCAGTACTTACTGAAAGTCAGGACTTAAGGATATTAGTACTTATATTATCAGAAGATAATCATCAGAAGATGGATATCAGAACTTAAGTACTGAAGGACGTTCAGATAAGGACAGCAGCTGATTAAAGGAAAGAAGATCGAGATAAACATAAGAAGAGATATGCATGAAGAAGGAATTCTATGAAGAATAGAATACTTGAAAGAAAAGATATCTGATTGATAAATTTTAGGAAGCAGAATTATATTCCATATCAATTAGCGATTATCTTGTAACTGTGTAGTATATAAACACAGACATAGGGTTTACACTAAAAGTGTTATCTTATTCGAGAAGATTATTCATTGTAACCCTAGCAACTCTCGTGATATTTGTTCATCACTGAGAGGTAACAGTTCCATACTGTAACAGAGTTTATTGTTTCAATAAAGTTTGTTTTCTGTTACTTGAGTTATTAAAGTTCGATTTGATTGTACTATACACTGTATTCACCCCCTCTACAGTGTGTGTGTGACCTAACAATATACCTAATTTTAAATTCTTAAAACAAGCATATATAATCCTTAATTGAAATAGTGAGAAAGAAACAGAGGGTACAAGAGAAAGACATAGAGACAAAGTCTCTGAAGCTAATTAGAGAAAGGGAGAGAGAGAGGGATGTTAACCAGGTGAAAGAGGGGTTGTCAAGGTAGAGAAAGTAAGGGATTTTAAGTTTTTAATGTTATAATTAAAAAACTGCAGCACAATATTGACCGAAATATCGAACTATGTATTGGCCGGTCTTTACGACGTGGTAGCATGGCAAGGATCGGTTAATTATAATTTGGATTTCTAATCGTATTAATTGATCATTTTTCTTTTAATCTTTTAACAACTGCTCAACAGTCAATATAATTGGTCGGAATAAGATATGTCAATGGTTAATCAACCAAATTTAACTGCGATTATAATAATCGGTCAGTAAAAATAGATCATTAATTCCTTTGTAATTCCGATTGATTGTAAATATTAGTCGTTTTCTTCCCATTTATATATTGGTTCGGTTAGTATTGTGCGGTCGGAAATGACTCTATTTCTTGTAGTGTAAGTAGGTGTATCACATTATTTATTTAATAAAAGTAAAAAAGATATATATAAGAGCCTATTCCTGTTAATATAATTTAGTAGATGCGATATGCAATACCAGAACATCTAAGTAGTTTGAACTTAATTTTATAAGGACATGGCAAGCGGAAAATAATTTAATTAAGTATTCAGTGTTTATGACAGAATAGATTTTTCACAAAGTATGTGAAAGAATCATTATTTTCTGTCAGGAAATTAGCTTTTCGAAACAAATTTACTAACTTTATCACAATTGCCCTTTCTCCTTGTATTGTGAGCCCTAACTTTTAATTTCTCAAAATATTTGCAGAATTATCTATAATATATTATAATAGACGAAATATTAAAAGTTTGATAGTAGGTCGGTACTTACTAAAATTACTTAATTACCCTTACTTAATCTGAGTATATTCTTAATCAAATTATATTAAAGTCATTAAAAAAGACTACTTCAAATTAAAAATTTGATAATTGGTCGATCGTACAATGCTTGCTAAATTTACTTAAATGTCCTGACTTAATTAATTTCAAAAACTGTTTTTTAGAAAATTTATACTATACTATGATAGACAAAATATCAAAAGGTTGGTAGTCGGTCTGTACTTACTGAAATTACTTAATTTAACTTACTTAATTTTACTATATTATAATTTAACTTATATTAAAGTCGTTAAAAAATGTCTACTCCAAATTGAAAATTTGATAATTAGTCTATCGTACAATGCTTGCTAAATTTATTTAAATGTCCTTACTTAATTACTTTCAAGAAAAAATTATATATTACTGGGAAAATGATAGAGACCTTAAATATATTTACCAAAATTTTTCCTGAATACTGTTGTGTCAACTTTGTAATTACTAAATTTCCAAATAATAATATGGACCATACATATATACATATGAGTCCCCAAATTAAAATGCGTCACATATTTGTTCTGTCATTTAATAAAAAATTTGGATAATAAATTTGGGATACCTAACACTACTCACATTACTTTTCATTGTTAATCCATGACAACACAACATGAACGGCTCTAACAAATCTACGATCACGCATAACACTCGTTTTCGTCTTCTCTCCTGTATTCAAACCTTTCCATTTCACAACACTAACCTTTTAATTTCTCGAACATAATTCGAATTTCAGTTTAGCTCTCCAAACAATATGCGAGAACAATTTTATACCTATTTTCATTCAATTACATTTTATTAATTAAATCTATCTATTTATAATTAATAACTTTTATTAATAACAAATCTCTTTTTAAGTAATATTTTGGTTTCACTTATTTTTTATTTCTACCAACTTTTGGTTTCAGCTTTTATGATTCATGTTATAATTCTAAGTTTATTGTTTTTATTTTTGTTATTCTTATATGACTTATAATTCTATATATATTATTTTTGGGGAATTTACCAAAAATACTAGTTTTTGTAAAATTATTTGCGGTTTTACTAACTTCTGAAAAGATTTGAAAAAATACCATTTTACTCTGAAAATATTTACAAAAATACGATGTTGTATAATAGGTTGTAATTTAGTGTAAATTGTGTAACTGTTTTAGGTTGCATTTTATGTTACATTTTATGCCGTAAATATGATTTCAATTTACGGTTTCTTTTTTATAATTTCAAGTTGCAAATGTGGTTGCAAAAATGATTGCAAGTATTTTGCAAATATTTTTAAAAAGTGATAGTATTTTTGCAAAAATTTTGTAAAACTTGTGTATTTATGAAAAAATCCTTTATTTTTACCCATTTTTTGAATTTTATAAGCCATACTTTTTTATTTTTTTATTGGTTTGAATCCTGTTTTTAATTATATTTTAAAATAAATAGGTTCATATATTAGCCCAACTAAATAGGTTTCGAAAAATATAAATCACGATCAAGTAAATAGGTCATGTGTTTAAATTGAAATATTTTAATTTAGAATACTTAATTTGTTGGTGAAATTTCATTTTAAATAAAATAGTATGGATATTATAAATACTGTATTTTGATTTCACCCCTTAAAAATAATAAAGATTGTTCAAACCTTATTATGATTACAATTCTATATCAGTAGAACTCTAAATTATTTTTTGGTAGATACTTGTTTAGTACGGTTACGCTGTATTTGTGTTTGACCCCTAGATTTTTATTTCATATAGATTTTTATGTTATTTTTTAACAAAATATAGATTCCTGGAATCATATTATAATTATGATATTTCTATTTTCCCTCTTTTATTTTTATTAAAATAATAAATTAGAATCATTTGTACATTGTAATTAATAAGGGAATCCATTTTTAAGGGTACTTTGGTTTCACCATTTTCGGTTTTACGAACTTTAATTTCACCCCTTTTAAATGTTACTATAGCTCTAAATATATGATTATTATTCTTTTTTTATTCCTATATGACTTTCTATATGTAATATTTTCCTTTTTTATTTTTATATACCAAATATTTATATTATTTTTATATAAATGGAATCGTATATATATAATGTTTTAGTATTTAATTACTTATACATCAAAATTATATATAATAATAATATAAAAATATATTACTACTAAAAGACCCGTGCATAGCAGCACTGCATCTCCCGGTTTTTAAACTATTTTAAAATAAACGGCTCATATATACCTTATTTTGATCAACTAACTGAGTAATTAAAGATTGTTCAAACCTTATTATGATTACAATTCTATATCATAATAAGAAATATACCTTATTTTGATCAACTAACTGAGTTGTGGAGGCATTAGACGGATGGATATAGTAGACACTTGATCGATCTTGATTCGTCTGATTAGTTGCAGTTTGATTTGTTTGTGTATTTATTATTTGCTTTGAATTAAGCAAATAGTTTGCAGGCTATTGCGTGAGCCCATAGGGTTTACCCAGTGCGCATCAAAGGGTAGCGGCTGCGGGTTACCTACGATAAAAAAATAATGTTTAAGAGTAATTTTGATTGAAAAAAAAGTAATTTTGACAAATACTTAGTGTTCAAACAATTGACAAGAAATGAGGACTGATCCGTGATTTAGAACAGAATTTCTCAACAAAGAAACACAATCAGATAACAAGAAGTATTCGCAGATGTTGAACACTCGTCAATCACCAGAATTTAGTGATTAGGTTTTAGTACTCAATTTTCCGACGCAAGGATAATGATAGAATATCCGGAATTACTGGATAACACGAAAAATAAATGCAAACAGACAATCAATGTATATATATCAGAAATTACGCATATAGCTATCCATAAAACGAAGAATTAACTCAAATTCAACAATCTATAATTGATCGAATGAACCTGAATTTGTATACGAATAGTAATTATGCAGGAATAACAATGAAACGTCGAAGAATGATGAATAACTAAGAAATCGCCAATAGAATCGTCTACACGGGGTCTGATACCATGTTATCTTTTCTGAAAGTAAAAATCTCATCGAAGAAAAGAGAAGAAGTAATTACAATGTGTGTTCTTGATTACACATATACACAGATCTATTCAAAACTAATAAAAATGGAGGAAAAGTTTGTTATTCTAACTTAACAGATGTCAGCTCTGTATTGGACTATGAGAATAGTCTAGAAGGCTTGAACTTTGCTGATGTGAAGGTCTTAATATGTCAATAAACATTCTTTTGGGGCAGAAGTGGTAGGTTATATAATATATAAACATATTATTAAGCAGGTAAACCTGATTCAAACACATGCAAAGTTTTTACCAGCTGCAGGAGAATTAGCTTAGACGCGGGTTGAATTTGTCTCAAAATCATTTGCTGAATACATTGCAATTTGAATATCTGCTCAGAAGCTGACTAGTTAGCTATATTGTTATTAACATTGAAAAACATACTTGAGTTACTTGGTTTTTTCATTATTGTTTCTTGAGGAAACTAGAAGCAGTGAACCTGATACATTTAAAAACTAGTTAAAGATGATCTATTGGATAGACTTTCAACCAAGTTATGTCACAACAATAAATATAAATAAATAACAGATGCCAATTACATATATAGTTTTACTACTTCTCTGTATCTTGAATATGTCAGTGCCATAGGTAAGCAATTTTGTATATATTTTATCCTCTCTGTCACACTTTCCCTGGTAGAAGTTTTCTATATAAGCCTTGGACAAGATCCATATCTTTACAACTCAACTCTCAGAACTCATCATTTGGTCTCTTAGCATTTTTTTTAACCAAAAGTTTTCAAATATGGATTCTTCAAGGGGCTCCAAACTTGTTTTCATATGTTTAATTGTAAGTAGTATGACTTGCTTTGTTGCTCTGGCCACTGATAATAATCCTCTTCAGGATTTCTGTGTTGCTGATGCAAATAGCCCAGGTATATATATATTTTAAATGCATGCATTCTTGACGTAACTACCTCATTTTCATATTATCTGTTGTCTACATTTTACTTGTACACTACAAACATCTGACAGACTTGCTTCTTTTTTCAGTTTTGGTGAACGGACTAGTTTGTAAGGACCCCAAGGTTGTAACCGAAAACGACTTCTTTACTAGCGGATTGAACGTAGCTGGTGACACATCATCCAATAAAGTTGGATCAAATGTAACCACAGTTAATGTTGCTAGGATTCCTGGACTCAACACGCTTGGCATTTCTCTTGTTCGTATCGACTTTGCACCATATGGAATCAATGCTCCACACACACATCCCCGTGCTACTGAAATTTTGACAGTTATCAAAGGTACATTGAGGGTAGGATTTGTCACTTCAAATACAGAAAATCGTCATATCACCAAAGTCCTTAACGAAGGTGATGTGTTTGTGTTCCCGGAAGGTCTTATACACTACCAACAAAATATTGGACATGATAATGCGGTAGTGATTGCTGCTCTTAGCAGCCAAAACCCAGGGGTTATCACCATCGCAAACGCTGTATTCGGAGCCAATCCTAATATATCTGCTGATATTCTTGCCAAAGCATTCCAACTAAACAAAAACACAGTCCAGCAATTGCAGGCGCATTTTGATGAAGCAGATTGATGAACGTATTGGATTTATTATATATTTCTTAATTAAGGCTGTTAAGCCATTGCTCAGTTGTTTAATTACTGTTATTTGACATTGTTGCCTTTAATTTTTATTTGTATCGCCATGTTCTTGTAGTTGTTGGTATCAGCCTTATTAAATAAAATCTCATCGGTGACTGAAGTTATGGCTCTACTTTACTTTAGGAACTCCAGATAATATTTGTTAAGCTTTGACATTTCTTGTGTGCATTTAAAAAGAGACATCTTCTAAATCTTTCTGATGTTGTTTTTCCAAATGTAGTCGATTTAATTAGTTAAGTTCTCTTTAAATAACTAGTAAGTTTCCACTCTCTTCTTATTCTCAACTCTAGGCCAACTAGGTACTTTATCATAGTACAACATATTCATCTCTAATCTTAAACTCTCACGAAAAACAAGTTTAGCCTAATTTTTATATAAATTTAATAAAAATAATCATTTTTCAAAAATTAGCCAACTTTAACATTCGGCATATCCAATTGTCCAAATATATAAGATACAAACTATCATTTGGAGTATTCTATGTATATAGTATACCAAACTGTCAGTAGGGTACCTAATATAAATTGAGATACCCAATTACTTATAGTGGAGTATCCAATTGGCTAAAATTGATCATCGTTTTTAGAATGGTTATTTTGATTAAATTTTTAATAATTGATAATTTTATCATTTTATTCTTTCGATTTTGTGTGTTATGATTTATCTTTTTTTAAGATATCTAAATATGTTAGGAATTAATAGTATGCATAACCATATTTTTGTGATTATAAATTCTTTTTGTAAAGGAAATTGATTATAAAATTTGATCATGTATATTAACATTAAGAGTAAAATATATTTTGCACCACCTAACAATTTACGTTTTTTCCGAATTTGTTCTATTTTATTTATCTTGGCACCTTGTGCCTAAAATATTAATTGTCGGTTCGTTTTACATCTCCGAATCGTTTAGTGTCCTAATTAACTATTACCGAAAAATTGACCATGGGCAAAATTGGGAAAAATATCATTCAAAGTTTAGATAATAACAGAATAAAACCTCATAATTCCAAATTTCAAAAATCAACAACTTTGAAAATGTTATTGAACTCCAACTCTCTGGTGGTTACAGTAACCAGCATAGAGTTCCATAATGAGCACTATCCATTTCTAACATCTAATTTGGTGTTTGGTAATTTTTGAAAGGAAAATGCTAAGGGTACCAAATTGGTTCCCAAAAATAGTTACAAAATGTCAAGTGTCAAATTTTTATTGGCTAAATGAAAATGGACCCCCATGCATTTACATCAAAAGCACCAATTAAATCATTTTAAACTGCCACATCAACCATGACACATCTTTTTTTAACAATTTTTTGTAAAATTTTTTGTGCATCTAGCACTACTCTTTTGAAATTCGGTTGATTTGGGGTTTTGATTACGATTAGGGTTAATTAAATGTTCTTGAAATCAATCTACTATGTCGTGGTGTTAGTGGCATCCAAATCGAGCATGTGAGTAACAGTCGTGAAACTCTCATCGAACCCCAAAAGATTCTATTCAAAATTATTGAAAGATGTAAGGAACTAAAACCTGATTTTAGGGTTTTATTGTTTAAAATTGGGGGTTTAATTTCTAGACATTTTTTATAATTTTTGATATTATAGATAGCTTTCACTTATCATTAGCAATCGATCCATGTATTTATTTGTAAATTTTGTGTTTGATTCAGTAGAAAACGAAGTTAGGATTTTGTGTGGTTTGTTCTCCGTAATATTGGACTTCAATTTTGATTATACAATAATTACGGAATCGGAAAATAAAAGCATGAGTACATGTGATAGACCGTATTCGGGAAAGTTACTAAAAATATAACTAGTTAATCATAAACGAATCTCGTTTTAGTGAGTAGTACTTTTATTATATTTTTCAAATCATATCATACAAGATAAATTTGAAATTTTATAATTAATTTTTATATGAATAAAATTGATATATCTTAATATCTGTATGGTTGGATCATTGAAAAATATTTCTTTTTTAAAAAAAATATTTGCTTACTAACGACCGTCGCAAGTTATTGTGCGCCGAAAAATTGAGAAAGGTTGAATTTACCGCCAAAAGTTTGGCAAAAATTTCAAATTTACCGCTTCCGCCGATTTCAGTTGTAAGTTGGATGATCTTAACTTTTCTGTCATAAGTTTCCTGTCGTAATGGAAAGTTCAAATCGACGTAATTTTCAAATAACGTTGTATGAATTTCCCTTTTTTTAATGTCTAATGCCAAATTTTAATTATGAAATATTATTCTTGCGACGATTTGGTTTTCCGTCATAAAAAATTATCATAATCTGACATAAAGTGGCGTACCCAATTATTTCGTCGCAAATTTTCCATTACAAATGAACTCTTGTAGTGTGGTGAAAAGAGCTTTCTGATTCTACCATTGCACAAACTAATGTTAATAGTCAATTTGGACGAAATATGGTCAAAAAAGTTCAAATTAAAACAACTAATATTTAGGTTCAAGGTGCCAAAATTTAAATAATATATAACCATTTTAAAAAAAGGCATATTGCTATGGATGCAAAATAATATTTACTCTAAAATTAACTTTTAATTTTTTTTCATGCACCGTAAGTTTAAAAACCCCAAATCTATATTCGTGATGTCTAATGTTAGTGAGTAAATCACATAATAATAATCATACTTAGACGTCGATTTTCTTAAAATTATTAGAATTACAATTTTTCAAAATATTGATTGAATTTTTAATCTAATGTTTTCGTTTCCCAGAAGCACATAAAAATCAATCTTACATGATTTAGCACTAAAAAAATGTTATCAAATATTACATGTAATGTACCTTCAGGATAAGGATGATACTTAAATCGTTAATTGTATATATTACACCTCGAAGTTGAATTTTAGTACAATACTGTGAAAGATCAAAAAAATTAATATTGAAAATATTAAAATCACAATTATCTATATAAATGTACCTTAAATACCTTAAATTGAACTAGGTTTGTTATATTAGGTAAGACTTCCATGATTCCCTTCACCTTGCTGGTTTATTAGTAACTTAATAAGCAGCCAGCGTTCTTTTGTGGCAGCAATGGTATGTTACAAGTATATATAAACTTATAAGCAGGTAAAATTGATTGAAATACATGCAAAGTTAATTACACGTGGGTTGAAATGTCTTGAACTCATTTTGCGGAATACATTGCATTTTGAATATATGCTCAGAAGCTGACAGTTCGCTATTTTATTAATAACATTAAGAAACAGATTGAGGTGCTTGGTTTTTTATTATTGTTTCCTGGGGAATACTAAAAGCAGTGCACCTAATAAATTTAACAATTAGTTAAAGATGATCTGTTGGATAGACTTTTAACCAAACTATGTCATGCACATATATATAATTAAAATAACAAATGCCAGATACTTAGTTTTACCACTTCAATTCTCGACCGAATTGCCATTTTTACTACTTCCGGTATCTTGACTGTGCATAATTTATATAATTAAATCAGACTCATTCTTATTACATTGACTATGTCATGCAAGCAATATATGTGTATCTTTTATCCTCTCTGTCACACTTTCCCTCGTTAAAGTATTGTATATAAGCCATAGACAATATCTATGTCTTCACAACTCAACTCTCAAAGCTCATTATCTGTTCTCTAAACGTTTCTCCAACTCGTTTATACATATCACAATTATATCCAAAAGTTTGAAGATGGTTTCATCAAGTGGCTCCAAAGTTCTTTTTATATGTTTTGTTATAAGTAGTATGACTTGCTTTGTTGCTCTGGCGACCGATAATAATCCTCTTCAGGATTTTTGCGTTGCTGATGCAAATAGCCCAGGTATATATATTTCATGCATGATTCACATATTTAACTAACTCACTTTGTTGTTCACTTTGAAAAATATAATTCTTTTTTCAGTGTTGGTGAACGGACTAGTTTGTAAGGACCCCAAGGTTGTAACTGAAAACGACTTCTTTACTGGCGGATTGAACATAGCCGGTGACACATCATCCACTAAAGTTGGATCAAATGTAACTACGGTTAATGTTGCCAGGATTCCTGGACTCAACACTCTTGGCATTTCCCTTGTTCGTATTGACTTTGCACCATGGGGAATCAATGCTCCACATACTCATCCACGTGCTACTGAAATTTTGACAGTTATCAAAGGTACATTGAGGGTTGGATTTGTCACTTCGAATCCAGAAAATCGTCATATCACCAAAGTCCTTAACGAAGGTGATGTGTTTGTGTTCCCAGAAGGTCTTGTACACTATCAACAGAATATTGGACACGATAATGCAGTAGTAATTGCTGCTCTTAGCAGCCAAAATCCAGGGGTTATCACCATTGCTAATGCTGTGTTTGGAGCCAATCCTGATATATCTGCTGACATTCTTGCCAAGGCTTTCCAACTAAACAAAAACACAGTCCAGCAGCTGCAGGCACGATTTTAAGCAGGTGAACGTATTGGATTGGTTATAATTAATTCTTATGGCTGTGAAGCCATTGTTCAATTATTGTTTAATTACTAATATTTGACATTGATGATTTTGATATTTCATTGTATCGCAATTTGCTTGTTGGCATCAACCTTAAATAAAAATATCAGCGGTGACTGATTGTGTTTTATATATCTTGGTTAATTGCAAGCCTCAAAACTTTGAGGTTTTACCATATCATTGTGATATTGGAGGCTAAGACAGCCTCAATGACATCTCATTCAATATGATCACATATTTCTTTTTCTTACTTTTTAACTTCTACTAAAACCTAGGAAGCACGAGTGCGTGTGCGTGAGTGCGGGTGCGCGATACGGGGATACGAGAATTCGGCAAAAACTTAAAGTTTTAGTCTAAAACTTAAGAAGGCCTTTATTAATAAAAAACTTAAAAAGGCCTCATCAGTCTCATAATCGGTCAAGACAATTTTTGTGATTATCCGATTAGAATGAAAGCACTTCATTCAAATGTATTTGCTAAAAACATCTCACATCAATCTGTTTGGCATGACTTGTGCAATTTAAGTGTTGATAGAATTGCTTCTTGTATTGTTGTCACGCCAGTATTGAGGAAACCGAATGTATAAGGTAAGTACCTTTATGAAATGTGGAATTTTCATAGCCAAATCTTCCACTTGTATAATATAAATTTCAACAAAGTCAAATGGACGAGAATAGTATGTAAATTTAGTTAAAACATATACATTGACGGTTATTTTCCGACTGCATATGAAACAGGGTTTTGAACTGTCTCTGAGATTTTTTCCTGACATGAATTCCTTCTATTACTAAGAGGTTATCTATTATATATTCATCTGAATGCCTTTAAAAGAACTTTTGAATGAAAGTCCTAATTTACTTGTGTGAGCATGTAGAGTTTTTCTTAAAGTATCCTCACCAAAGGTGATAGACCGGTGGTTATTAGACTAACCATCCTCAAATCTCAAAAATTAAAACAATATGTATTTTAGGACGGAGTGAGTATTTCAAAATGATAGTAATTCGAATTTAAGTTACAATTGAATTGCCTAGTACAAATCACATTTTTTAGCCTATTAATCAAGCTAGTTTTTTTCTTAAGAAGAAGAATAACTTAATCAAGTAGTTTGCTAGTTGGCATATTTAAAGAGTATAAGATCTTGTTCGGATCTTTTTCTACTATATTAAAATTTTAGAGCGACTGATTACTTAACATGATATTGGAGCTTGATTTATAAAGGGACTCGATTTCGAGCTCTCACCTTCATTTATTTGATTTAAATTAAATATTGTAATTGGTACAAGTATTCGTATTGGTTATATTTGTTAAGCTTAAGATTTTAGAGCGATTGAACACTTATCATGCATGTAGGCGATTGAACACTTATCATGCATGTAGGCATGTATACCCATGCATAGTTGGCACTTATTGGCATACATCTACCTCTTCTTTACTCCCTCTCTTTATGCCTTTCTCTAATTGATGGACCTCACCTACAAAACCTACAACTTCAATTCTCATTTATCTCAAAGGGCCCTGCTCCTTAAGAGCATAATTACTTCTTCAGGTCCTCTCTCGTTCTCTCTCTGTTTCACCGACCTTACTCATGCATACTGCAATTTGGGAAGAGAACAAGCTGCTCTCTCGTGGAATATAATCTGAAATTTTTTCGAATGACTATGCAGCCGGAAACACAAAAGATGGATCAAGTAGATAGAGGTTACAATTCGGAAGTTAATAGGTACGTATCTATTTAATATCTATGCATGTGTTTTGCTCTTTCTGATTCAGATTCACATTTCTTCAGATAATATAAGGCAAATTATAAAAACCGCAGATTTCTAAATTGAACCCAACATATCATATATGTGTCACTATGAAGGAGGGTTTACTCGAAAAGGATAAGCTATAAGTAAATTTTATGCCTACTTCTAGGCATAGGCGGGGGCACATGGGGCCTCTCGGTGCCATGCCCCCGTAAGTTTCAAAAAAGCATATTTGTTTACTCCTAGAAGCAGTGGCGGAGGCAGGATATAATCCTAAGGGGCTAAGATTTGTTTATGGGAAACAAATCTTACCGTAAGAAGAAACTTCTTAGGCATGTTAAAATGATAAAAACAAGGATTTCTGTTTTTTGATTTCTTGATGTACTTATTTTGGAATGGTAAGAATTAATTCTGACTACAAAAGAGGTTCTATTTTCGCAGTTGGAGTTGCCTCTGTTGCTTCAGCTCTATATGTGAAGTTTGCGCACAGTGTTGTGCAGGACTTTGTGCAGCAGCTTGTGTTTCTTGTTTTTAGTTGTGTAAAGCCTTCGCTTAGTTGAAAAGTATCCGTGATTACCAAGTATCTGGATCTGATTGTTATATGATTTAAAGGAATACCTCAACACGATCTTATAATCTTCAACGCTTCTCTCAATTGTACAATTACACAAATCAACAACCAGACAACGACATAAATATATAAATACATCGGCTGGAGGATCAATCCTACGACCCTTCCTAAACCGAGCTCGGATACCATGTTAAAGTAACCAAAGTTTTAGAGTCACTGGTTATTTAACATGATATCTGAGCTCGATTTAAGGAGTGATCTTCGGTCTGTGTCCACTACACCATAAAATGCCTACTGTAATACCAAAAATCGTTGCATTAGGAGGTAAATATGTTGCTCTTGCCCCACTTTTAAGCTAAAGTAACATTTTCATAAAGATAGGTTTTTCCATGTTGCCTTAGAGGTGTAAGGTAACATCTTTGGTTCCTAAGGCAACATCGTGTTTTAACTTATTTATATGTTGCCTTAGCTTGCTAATGCAACATAAAGAGAGATCAGTTGTAACTTGTTTTTTATGTTACCTTAGAGTTCTAAAATATTTTTAAAAAAGTGGGACCCACATTTGGGCCCACAGTTATTACATGGAATATGGGTCCCATTTTTTTTTTATTGTAACATTTTATAAAGCTAATGTACCACTTTGCTAATAAAAAAATGAAAATTTTTTGTTGATATCTATGCAATCCCAAAAACAAATTCATTAACCCAACGATCCATCCAACAATACCATTTCATAAAATCGATGTACAATTTAAATGTACTATATCTAATACATCCTAAACTTCTTAATCTACTAAATACAAACATTACAAGCCTAATTTACGAGAATCGCAATTAACTTATATACCATGATACCAAGCAACAATAAATTATAATGGTAAGCAGAAGGGTTCTTTAGATTAAATTCCTTCTGTTGTGCCATTTGGGAAGCGACACTGTGGTCGAAAAAATAAAGACCGGCTATCATTATAGCTGGGATGATTGCAGCGAAGATGTATGCTGTAGGAACTGATCCCATATTCTGCAGTTCATAGATTGCAGATATTAGCAATAATTCTTGTAATATAAAGATGGAATCATCAACATGTGTTTTATAGACGTAAAAAAATTAGTGAGTATTTAACCTGGATTATTGGCCCACGACGAAACAATTTTTAAGTTACTAGCAGACGGAATACAAAGTCTTCTGGGAACTCCTGCAGGAACTTTATCAGGTACAAGTTCTGTGAATGCAGACCATTTTACTATTAATAAAGGAACTTCGTAATCTGCAGTGAAACTTCGTACCCAGCCTACAAGTATTTATTAATTTCAGTTTTAAGTTCGGAGAAAAAATAAATATTAAAACCCCGGAAGTTTCACAAACCTGGGCCAAACGGTGACGACCTCATTCTTCTACTCTTTAAGGAACTAAACAGTACACCAAATGCGAAAATGATTGCTAGCAGCCCGTTTACGTACTTCCACTGAAAATTATACTTCTCCTTAGAAGGACTCTCACCTTTAGGAATTTTAAACTCATTAATCAACCCCTGGAATACAAATTCAATTGACTCATTATTATTATGCACTTCTTAGGGGCACTACTAATTTTATTTTCATTACCAAGAAAATACCTTGACAGCTTCTTGCATGAAAAGAACTGCAATCAGCATACCAAAGAGTTCTCCTGCAATTCTTGTAAATCTTTTGATAATAGTGCAAGCATTGAATATTGCAAGGAGGACTAACATAAGAGCTGTCCAAACACAAACCCTGCAAAGAGAGGATAAATGTTACAGTCTAGAGATTGCAAGGTGTAACTTAAATAAAGAACTAACTTTTAAAACTTACCATCCAGCCCAAGCCAAGAACTAGTCTTTTCCAATGTCTGGCCTTCCTTTACAGAAATTATATAGGTAAGTATACATAATAACTGTAGGTTCTGCAACTCCTAATATCAATCAAATATAGAAGGAAGAATATCCACAGTATTCATTAATGTGCTTCTACGGTAGAAAGATAGTAATCGTGAAAGTATAACAAGTACATAAATCCTGCAGGGCCGCAGCACACTGAGATGAAGAAAGATAATCATGGAGCAGATTTTACTGTGTAATCTGTTATTACTCAAAAAAGCACTTACTGCGTAGTCATCATGAACACGCCATATTGTCTCACCGAGGAGATTGGTCACATATAAAACTGTCAGCTAAGGAAAATACTTGTGTTCTGACAGCGGAATGGTATTTGTGATGATCACCTCTTTAAACAAGCCGCTTGATAACCTTTCTATTGCAGGAGAACTACGTTAAGACACAGACATTTCATTATACCATTTCATTTTAAAATTATTGAAATGGCAGTTTTAATAATATCCTAATTTGCACTAGTCATGTCACTAAAGATCATTTTAAATATATTTATAATGAAAAGGGTAAAAATTGAATGTTATAAACCAAATAAGGTATTATACCTAAAGACAGCATGTGTTGTGCATGCATCAACTTCCCTGGCACCCTTTTGATGCAATAGAGCTGCTCCATTTGAGATGGTACCTGTAATTCACCGGTCAATTTACAAAGTTTTAATTCATATATACAAACTGATAAGCAAGGAAAAATCTCATGCTGATGCTTTAAAATTTAATTAATCCAAGCTTCCAATTCCACTTGATATGATCACGGATAATCTCTCTATATATGTATGTGTAATATGTGTGAAGCTAAGTAACCAACTCTTAAAAAACTTTAAGGTGTATAGAGGCGGCCTTAATTGGATCATAATATATTCATCTCTCCAGTTGGAGATTAACATGTGTTTACTTCTCTGCCAACTTTAAGGTGTATAGAGGCGACCTTGTTTACATATTCATCCAACTGGAATGTCACTTTATGGAGATTAACATGTGTTTACTTCATGTAGATCGAGCAACAAATAAACATGTAAATACCAATCTAAACAAATATAATGACTAAACTGAATCATGTTCAATACAATACATATATACACAGAAAGTAACAAAAAAAAAATATGCACACCTTATGCTTAGCAACTGAAGCATTATCACTACACAACTGAAGCAACTAAGAACCACAAACTCCTTCTCTTTCATCGAACCATCTTCAATCGCTTCCACAAAATCCGGAATCCCACCTACCTCCACAATCTCACTCCTCCCACCCTCCTTCCCCGCCAAACTACTCAAAACCACCATTGCCTTCTCTGCCATTCCACTCCCCTGTTCCCCCACCATCTCAACCAACAACTTCACAACACCAGCATTCACCGCCCTCTCCTTATTCACTTTCACCAACACAAGAAGAATGAATGGAGGCTTTCTTCAGAGTTTTCCCATGAGTTCCGAAACTTCTACGGTCTATTAATGTAAATCCCTAATTTTACCACAAACTACAAACCCTAATTGAATTTGGGAATGAAAAGTCCCAATTGAAACCAAGAGAAAACAAAAATAGAAGAGTGAGTGAAGATTAACTAAAGAGTTCAAAAATTTAAGAGAAGAGAAGATTTGATTGAATGGGAGAAAGGCCACAGAGTTGGGAGAAATAGTCTGTGAGAGAGGATAGGGTGGGAGGGAGTATTGAAGTGTCTTAACTCTGAAAATGTGGGCGGTCTTTTAGACCAAAATTTTGGCGGTTGTTTAAAAAAATTGGGGGCTTTTAAAATTTTAGTGACTAAAAATTTACATACAATTTTTGATATATTATTATTACTAATATTATAATTTAAGTTATTTTAAGAAAGAGCAATAATTATATAAATTTTTCAGTTTTAAAAATTCTTAGATTTACAGTTTTATATTGTTTTATATATATATATATATATATTTAAATAATTATTACTTTTGAAATGATTATTTTGATTTTTTTTAAAATTTTTCTGAATAAAATATCCATGTATCATATATCTTGTTATTTAAATTTTAATACAACTTTAAATTTTTTATAATGAATTAAAATTAATATTTAATCGCTTAAGAGAATATAGAGTATTTATATTTTAATACTCTAAGGTAACACTTTGACAAATATCTTGGAAGCTGTAACACTTTGCAGCTAATGCAACACCTTGTCTTTGGCTAAGATAACATAAAAAATATAATGTTAAATTAGCTCATAACTACCCTATCTAATGTAACATATTAGGTAACATTTTTTAGGGAGGGGGTTGCGGTAGGCCATCTATGGCGTAGTGGTCCTTCCACTCCATTTGTTTAATGTAAATATTTTGTTGATATCAATAGCCTCAATTAACACAGAAATTTGTCAAGGTGGAGTATCCTTTGAGGCAGAAAGATAGCTGCCATACAATTTGATTCAATTATGGCCTGACTAAAATTTCTTCTTGTGCCAAGCTGACAAGCCTTCCAGATTGCTATGACTTCTGTCTGTAAGGGAGAACTAGCATTAATAACATGAACTACTCCATCAATTATTTGACCATTCGATTACCCGAACTTGGTCTCTATGGAGAGAATATCGTTTGCTGGTTAAATCGTGATCTTCAAGGGGGATAATTACTTTGATCGATTCCAATATTCTATATATTTATAGGTTACAAGGAATAAATCTCATTTTCTATAAGTACCCTGTATAATGGCGAATGTCATATATTCCCGGTAACAAATGTTGGGATATCTTTACATAAAGTGGTTTTATGTGTTAAAAGGGATAAGCCAGTTATTCTAACAAAGTGTTCGTACAGTGGTTGAACTCTTCTATTCCTTAAGTCAGTTAGGAAAACTCTACTTTCATGCTATTAGTGTGCGTTAACAAACAGCAACAAGAAAAACATTGGTACGTCTTGTGGTGTTTGGCCAAGTGATGTGATGAGAATACAAATAAAATTGTACAAATTACATAGATAAGTTATCAATTCAGCATCTTTACAACCAATTTTAGACTTATCCAAACTATAATCTTCAATTTTTGAACTTGTTAAGTTTCTCCGATAACCGATAACCATGTGTCGTAACTCATAATAGGTACAAATATCTGGAGCGGCTAATATGGAAAACCATGCATTTTCGAACCCGATTCAATAGTCTCCTGCATTTCCTCTCCTCCATTGTCTGCAAACCGAAATACACAACCTTTTTTTCTTTTCTCTCAGTTTCCAAACAAAAATTTCTAACTTTTCATCACCCCGAAAGATCCAGTACATTTCCCCATAACCATAATTCATATTCTAAAAGTCTTGAAAAAATGAGAGAAATTCTTCACATTCAAGGAGGACAATGTGGGAACCAAATTGGTGCAAAATTCTGGGAAGTAATATGTGATGAACATGGCATTGACACCGTCGGAAACTATAACGGGGACTCTGATACGCAGCTAGAGAGAGTTAATGTTTATTACAATGAAGCTAGTGGTGGTCGTTATGTTCCAAGGGCTGTTCTTATGGATTTGGAACCAGGTACTATGGATTCGCTTCGTTCAGGTCCTTTTGGACAGATATTTAGACCAGATAATTTCGTGTTTGGGCAATCCGGTGCTGGTAATAATTGGGCTAAAGGACATTATACGGAAGGAGCCGAACTTGTTGATTCTGTTCTTGATGTTGTCAGGAAGGAAGCTGAGAATTGTGACGCCATGCAAGGTACATAACATACCTACTCCATGTATTAGACTTGGTAATTCTCATTATGAGGAATAAAGAAAAGAGTTTAAGTTGATGTCGATCTATATGTAACCGAACCCTGGGACAACAAGGGAAAAGCCCTTGCCACTTGAGCTATCTCTTTAAGCATCAAGTTAGAAGCTACAAAGGAAAACATTATGGACATTAATCGCTACCTAATTACCAAAAAGGTTCCTTGTTTTTTATATCTTTCACTAATTACCTTAATTTGTTGATTTATCCTTGTGACAGGATTCCAAGTTTGCCATTCACTGGGTGGAGGCACAGGATCTGGTATGGGCACCCTTCTCATTTCAAAGATCAGGGAGGAATATCCGGACCGTATGATGTTAACATTTTCAGTGTTTCCTTCTCCAAAAGTATCTGACACTGTTGTTGAGCCATACAATGCCACTCTTTCTGTTCATCAACTTGTTGAGAATGCTGATGAATGTATGGTTTTGGACAATGAGGCCCTTTATGACATCTGTTTCCGCACCCTTAAGCTTACAACTCCCACTTGTAAGTCTTTGTGGTTTCTCCTCCTGTATCAGATTACAATAGTAATCTGATATTTGGGCTAGTTCTTTTCTACTTGTACGGTTTTTTCTTTAGATATAGTTTTGCCTTAATTAAATCTCTGTTTATTGTGTTACCTTGTTTCAGTTGGTGATCTGAATCATTTGATCTCTGCTACCATGAGCGGTGTCACATGTTGCCTGCGTTTTCCCGGACAACTGAACTCTGACCTTAGGAAACTCGCAGTCAATCTTATCCCATTTCCACGACTACACTTCTTCATGGTTGGTTTTGCACCCTTGACATCCAGAGGTTCTCAGCAGTATCGTACCCTTAGTGTCCCAGAGCTGACACAGCAAATGTGGGATGCTAAGAACATGATGTGTGCAGCTGACCCACGTCATGGACGCTACTTAACTGCTTCAGCAATGTTTCGTGGTAAGATGAGTACGAAAGAAGTGGATGAACAGATGATAAATGTCCAGAACAGGAACTCTTCCTACTTTGTTGAGTGGATACCTAACAATGTCAAGTCTAGTGTATGTGACATACCTCCAAAGGGATTGAAGATGTCTTCGACTTTCATAGGGAATTCGACTTCTATTCAGGAGATGTTTAGAAGAGTGAGTGAGCAATTCACGGCCATGTTTAGGAGAAAGGCTTTCTTGCACTGGTACACTGGTGAGGGAATGGATGAGATGGAGTTCACAGAGGCAGAGAGTAACATGAATGACCTTGTGGCTGAATACCAGCAATATCAGGATGCAACTGCTGAAGAGGAGTATGATCAAGAGGAAGAAGAGGAAGCTGCAGCTTGAGTTTCGTGTCTACGTGATCAAATACGATACTGTAATAATTACACACTGATCTCTTTCAGCAGGCAACCATGTCTTGATCATCAGATCGACACCAAATCTAATATATTCTATTGATGTGTCTTATTGTTTTAAGATTATAGAGTTAATTTTCTAAAACCAATTAATTATGAATCTGAGTATATTTATAAATTTCAGGCTCTGTAATTGCGTACATATTGCCTAGCAGTTTATACAAAATGTTGCTGCACAAAAAAGGTGCCTTTTTCTACGGTTGGCAGCACTGTTTAAATGAGTAGCCAAATGTTATTTGTGCAAACATATAAATGAAACGTAAAACATGATTATTAATACTTGATTTCTGGCATTGTCTTTAGACAGACAAGAGAGTAACAAATAAGGTGTCCTTTTTTTCTTTCAAAAGTGCTTGTGTACAGACCAGAGGCTCAACTTGAATCAAATTTTGATTTTTATTTTAGCTTCTTCCGGGAACCTTCTAAAATACAAATTTCAAATTTCCAATATAATAAACAATTTTAACATATATACATTTTGTAATTAACTTCAGTATGATGTTCAATGTGTACAGCTGTTGACACAAAAATGTGTTTCTGTAGCAACTTTCACACGTACAGTATTTTATCTACATATAATCTTCAATTCCAAGAAGAAGAAGAAGAAGAAAAGCCTTAGTATCCTGAACCTGCTATCCGACATTCAAAATCTAATCTTCAATTAAACTTCTTCATCTCTTGAAGAGGATGCACTTTCTTCTAGCATAATGAAATAGGCATGAGGTGCCCAACCTGCATTTTGATATGTAAGGCAACAAGGTGGATGATTCAGAGAGATGAAATTTACAAGATACAAAAAGTTTGGATTTTAATAGCCATGTATACTTCCACTTCTAGGTAATTATGAATATCGTCGTCTATTTTCAACCATAAAAAAGGCATCGTTAATTTTCCTAAAAGTTATCATCCTATGAATGTTACTAAGATACACTCCTGGTTAATTATGAATATCGTCTATTTTCAACCACATAAAAAAGCATCGGAAACTTTCATACAAATGTATCTAAGTTATAAGACGGTGGATATGACTCCCTACACATTGGAACTTACAATTTATCGCATGTGGGAATGGGAAGAGAAGCAAGTAGCAAGTTGTAGAAACTATTATACCTGCAAAAAAAATATTTAATTACACAAAACAGCATCAGTGGTTCTCAGCATGATCACTTTCATCACATATTGGATGATATTACTGTAAGTCCTTATAATGAACAACAAACCTAATAATGCACCACTAAAAACATCTGTCCAGTGGTGCCAGTAGTCATCAACACGAGACACCCCAACTAGCGCAGCAAGAAGATATGGAAGTATAACAATGCAGAGCTTTGCAGCATGACCTCTACGATCAAATGCTCTAATTTTACCACTCAAATACAAACCAAGGAAACCAAGACCTGCAAAAGACCCTGAAACATAAAATTTTGCTACTGTCAATATGTCTATTTAAATTACGTTTGTTAATTATAAACGAAAGAAAAATAATCATTAGCTTAATTCCCACATACTTGAAACGTCCAAGTAAATGCAAACAAAGTATCTATTTAGCTTGATAGACCTACTTACAAGAAGAGTGTCCACTTGGGAAGCTTTTATATCCTTCTTTTATAATTTTAGAATCACCGTGACAGAGAACATCTCCATTCTCTTTAAAAGCCTGGATATGACAAACAGAACCTGGTCAGGAAAAAACAGTCAAGCAGCCCTAACAAAATATTTTGTTTAAGGAGACTAGCGGAAACTCGTATGGTTTGATTTAAAATCAGGACGCACCGTCATTCCATCTGGGAAACACCTGAAGAAAAAATTTGGGCGTGGACGACCAACAGCATCTTTTATTGTATCTGTGATAACTCCGGTTATTATTCCAGAGTACAACACACCTGCACTTGCAAAAGTAACCATTCTAAAACGGTATGTCAAGGTAGATATATTTGCATAAACCAACCTCTTGTAACAAAACTTCTATTGATAATTTATACATAAGCCATTCAGTTAAGAACATCCTAGAATAAAGTGGGTACCTATTATTTAGACATAGGTAAACTACACAAGACTCAAACTGCACCACTTACCCAAAACAGCATAATGCAGATCATGTGGATCTCTTCGTACATAGTAGTATAGGAGAAACAGCAAGATAGGTAACAAGTAAGCATATATCTGTTACAAAGATAAGAGTTGATTAGGTATAATCATAAATGTTAGTTCTGTACAGGGATCCATATCCATTGTTGATTTAGGACTTATTTCCAGTTGAACTTTTCTATAACCCGTCCATGATATGTGTAAAAAGTCTCAGTTTTTCAGACAGCACGGCATAATTTTTAAAGTATGATAATCTACCATGTCTTGAGAAGGCTGGATGGTAAAGTTCCAGATTACCAACTCTGGATATGAATTACTAACCTCTAATGTAACTAATTTTTTGTCATTATAAACTAATATCAGTTTGAACTTTAGAGAAATTATAACAAGAACGATAATATTAAGACGAAGAACGTACTGGTACAGACCACATAGGTATAGTGTCATGATGGTAAGGGTATTTAATGTCTGGAGTTAGCATTTCCTCTGAGAGATAGCGATGGAAAGGTTCTATTAGATTTAACAATCCATCAATCAATCCGAGGAGTACAAGAGTCAGCCAGTCATGCCTGTGCCTTCTGACTAGCTTGAGAACGTAAGAGTTAGCTCCATGCTGACTGTCTGACATGTTCATAAACACCTTCACAAGTGAAAATTTCAGCTAATTACAAATGAAAAGAACTTTGAACAAAATAAATTTGCAACAGGTTATATTGTGTCGTACTCCAATCTAGCAAATACATCATCCTTCCGCAACTAATACTCCTAGCTATTTGACTACATGTACCTACAGCTAACGATTTAGCAACAGGCCAGATCATATACAAACTTATAGTTTAATCAAACTAGTTGCAATCTTTACTCAAAAACTCCCTTGTTAATCTTTATTTTTCTGTTATCTTACCACAAACCCTCGGATCCTATTTCTAGCAATCTGCAATGTTATTACCAACTGTAGCCAGATTCTTCTACTCTCTGTACATGTTTCTTCAAAAAGGTAAAATCTGACTGTCACTCAAAATGGAGGGCAGAATCATTTGTGAGGACCAAATTTACTACTTCTCGTACATCTAATAATAATTTTATTGCCGCAATCTAGGGTTATTATTAGGCCTCTCTTTAAAAAATTTAGCTCTGGTTGTTTGCACTGGACTCCATTACTGCAGTTTCTAGACAATTATCTGAATCTCTTACACTACTATAATCAGCATTTACAAGTAACAACAACATATAAATTCGCTCAAATTAGCAGTCCTTGTGGCAAGTGGGAGTTTATCGATATCCACATATTCCACAACATAATGGGAAAATATGCATCAATTATATTAAGCCCTTCTCCTAATTTTAAGAAACAGGGACTCGACATGACATCTAAGCCCCAAAATGGCTTTTGAGGGAGACCGGGGCCAATCCGAAAACATAACAAAAATGCAAACGGTAACCAAAGTATTAACAACAATTCTGTTAAAAGAAGCCGGAATATATACCAATGTGAACAATTAACTAATCAAATCATCATTTAGCCGGAAAAGAATAAATTGCATGAAGAATCAAATCAATTTAACATATCAAATTGTATCTATTAAACCACAAAATGTTGGTATTGAATAAGACATTATTGAACGTAGATATACAATTTGTATATGTTAATCACACAATTAACACTATGTGATGATACCTTAGGAGAAGAATTCATAGAATCGTGATTCAAGAATCCTGGTAATTCCACTATTGAAATCAGGGGAGGGATTTCAAGAGAAGCATTTGAAAGAAAACAAATATATTTATCGTTAAAATGGATGTCCAAACGTTACAGCAACAAAAAGTGAATAATAAAATTCATTATGAAGGTGGTTATTTTCTTGATATATTTGTGTCTACGTTTGTGTGAATAATAAAATGGGACACATGGCTTTGGTTCAGATAATCAAATGAGAACCATCACAAAACTTAGCTGAAAGTTAGTATAATTTGCGCATTAAAAACACGAAAAAAACCTCCTCACAGAAAGCTAATTGGACACTGCTTATTGCTATGTAGTTGCGACTTGTGAGGTTGTCCTCAGGTGTAGGCCAAGGACTAATGAAATGTACCCTACATTACAATTCTATTCCCTATATGTGACCACTTCACATTTCTTTTCGAATCTCTTTCACGAGTTCTGATATTAACCAGCCAGGGACTTTTCTTAAATTTATCAGAGCCCGTGAATGTGAATCAACCCCTCCAAGTTTCTGGATTAATTTTCATCACCATCGTCTCCAGGTAATGCGACTGATTTCTTAAAATTGTGAATACTACTTATTTATGCATCTATGATGCACCAAATTGTACATCCTTTTTCTTATCTTTTTACGCATGGTGAAAGATTAATGGTGTTATGTTGCCTTAGATTTAAATAATGCATGAGAACACAGATTTTTTTTAGTGTGCCTGCGAAATATTCGTGTCTTTGCTGGATGAATTAGCGTTGTTAACTTCAAATTTGTGTACAATAGTTTAGGAGGCTCCAAGATGGCCGCAAAGGGTATCACTGTGGATTTGAACAAGCCCCTTGTTTTCCAGGTCTAAATATAATGCGTCGACAAGAAATGCCAACTAGGTCTGTTTCGCTTTTTAGTTAATTTGATATATACACAGGTCAGTCAGCTTGGAGATGATTATGAAGAGTGGATCAACAAGCCCATTCTTAGCAAGGAAGGCCCTCGATTTTTCGCTAATCCCTTTCTGGAGGTATTAGCTAATTTATCATAAGCCAAATTAAAAGATAATAAATTTGCTAGATTATATTTTCATGCAGTCATATGAATTCAGTGCACTTAGTTCGGTAGTGGTGGATTTGAGTACTCATACACACTTGTCTCCGCTGAGTCGTATTCATTAGGCTACAATGCTAAAATTCTGTTTTTAGACATTTTTTGTACCATCCATTTGGGGTTATGAGCTTAGGAAATCGTTGTTCTGGAAACAGTTCTTGACTCGTACAGCATGGTGGGTTGTTCCTCTCGTCTGGCTTCCGGTTGCAACTTGGTTTGTTTTAGAATCTGTTAATACGGGACTCGCTCCTACTGAATTAACAGCCACATTTTTAACTGGCTTCTTTGGGTGGACATTGATGGAATACACCTTGCACCGCTTCTTTTTCCATAGAAAATTAAAGGGCTATTGGTTAGTGTTTTTCCTTAACACTTATATTTTCTGTATCCATCTACATTCTACTTGACTATAATAAATTGTACAGGGGAAACACATTCCACTATCTTCTTCATGGATGCCATCACAAGCACCCTATGGACAGTCTTCGACTTGTTTTCCCTCCTGCTGGAGCCGCTATTTTAGCTTCAATAGTAAGTTATTATCTAACTACTCTTGTTTACCGTTATAGTACAGAGGGGAGGGGACAAAGACTGAACTAGAATACTTTTCAACATTGGAGATAAGCTCCTTTACTATTAGGATCTCCTTAATCCTCTTCTGCGTACTCTTGGTTTTTATTTATCAAATCAGATTGCATATGTAAAGAAGGATTATACTGTTTCTTTTCATTGTTTCACGTGAGACATAACACACTGATTACTAATTGTTGCAAACAAGAAGAAGTAATTTTCATGACTAATTCTGATATACCATGATGTGCTGTTTTAGTTGTGGAACTTGCTGTTTAAACCATTCATACCTTCTTGGTAGGATACGTCGCCTATGACTTGACACATTATTATTTGCACCATGGAAAGCCAATGAAAGGAGTTTCTCACAAACTAAGGGTAATTATATAGCACACAATCTCCTTCTTCTTTTCACAATGCAAATAGGAAATTTTACTCTAGTCCTCATACACATGCATCCACCGACGCTCTTAAAACCATCCTGCAGTAATGTTAGGGGGTATAAACTCATGTGTTTTAACAACCTTTTTGACAGAGAAATCATATGGATCATCACTTCAGATACCATGACTCTGGATACGGAATCACCAGTAACTTCTGGGACAGGCTGTTTGGAACACTTCCTCCACAAATCATGTAGATGATTTTAATTGGAGATAAACAAGATCAAGATGTTGAGATTCTTGATCATCAGATAATTTTCACCATTTGTACAATTCTTTTTTCCTTGTTCAAATCATCTCCGGTTTCTTGAGATTAGCAGTGTCCATTTTGTTGGAAATGCATATCCTATGTTTCATTTTCAAACCTTCCGACTTCCTTTGAGTTCAATAAACTTTCAAAGGCAGATTAAACAAACCATTTGTGTTACTAACATGTAAATGACCTTTTTCTCAGTTGGATTACCAAATTTTGTAATTCTAATTCAAATTACACATATTTTATTTTAAATATAATTTCTAGCAAAAATATAAAAAAATATACAATTAATTTGAATTTTTTTTAAAATGTGATTAATAATTTTTTATAATTAGTGGAACTTTAATTAGTTTGACCAGTCAATGATGATTTTTCACATCATATATTACTTGTCTGCAAGCTTTTAAAATATTTTAACCACTTAATTGTAGTTTTTATGTTTTGATAAAATTTTGAAAAATAATAGTTAATTAATTCAATAATTTATAAATAAAATTTTTCAAAATAACTTCGTCACTTATTTAAAATAAGATACATATATAATTTTTCAGTTATTCATTATTGAGAATAGTTTTTTTTCAAACTTGAAACAAGACCCTACAGAAGAAACTCAAAACTGTACAAGGTTGCCAACCTGTCAAATTTTGTCCGAACTAGAATATTCTTGTGCGTTATGTCCAAATTATACGGCCAGGACAGATATGCACAAAAAACCCGGGCCTGAAAATCTAGCCCAGCTCGATCCGGTCAAGCCCGGCCCGGTCAAAGCCCGGCCCGGTCCCGACCCGGGTTTCGGGCCTCGACGGGCCCTATATTTTTAGGCAAAGTCCGGCCCGGTTAAAATCCCGGTTATAATCTGATTATTCTAATATATTTTCTTATATATTTATAAATTCACATTTACTATAAATATAAATAATACTTTAAACACATATATATTTACATATTTATGATTAATAATATTATTTATATATTTCGTGGCATAAATAATGAAAGAAGATATAATAAGTACACTATATATATTTGGATATCATTGTTATCGTAACAATGATAAAATATATTATATAAACATGTTTATTTTTTACCGAACTTAAATGTTTTCAACGAAGTAATGTTTTCATAAAATATTTCATGTAAACTAATACATTTTTACGATGATCTAGTTGCTAACACATGTATTCTTCGGAATCTCTAATAATATTCGATCCGATTTAAATTAGAAAAAGTCCGACCCGATCCGATCCGGCCCGAAAAAAAAGCCCGGTTAGACCCGCTTGGAGGGCCCAAACGGGTTTTGATATTTCCGAAAAACCCGACCTGGCCCGACCTGATCAAAGTCAAAGTTCGAAAAATCCGACCCGGTCAAAGCCGGCTTTTTAAGGCGCCCGCCCCCATGGGCCTTTTGTGCATCTATAAGCCGGGGTGAGTCTCCAGCACATAAAATGTACTTGCAAAATTATCAAGGTATCTTGGTTCAAAAACAGAACTGGCTTCCTCAGCTTCACTTGTACACAACACCAAGTCTCCTGTTTGCTAAATCCTAACTCCCAAATCTATACTGGTACCTCTCTCTCTGTCTCTCTCTCTCTCTCCCTCTCTCTCTCTCTCCCTCTCTCCCTCTCCCTCTCCCTCTCCCTCTCCCTCTCCCTCTCCCTCTCTCTCTCTCTCTCTCTCTCTCTCTTCTTGTTTTCCCACTTTATCTCTAGATCTCTTATTCTTTGTATCTCTCTCTATTAATATATCTGTGTGTATCATTAAGTTTTGTGCTTTTTCCTGATAAAGTTTGGGGCTTTAGTGTGTTAAATCATGGCTTTGGGTGTTTTATTGATGTACATTGTGTGTTTCATGATTATGTGACCCTGGTATTATTACTAATGTGTTGTTTTGTTTAGATAACCATTGTAAGAGTTATATGTCAATTACATATTGTTATGAGTCTTGAAAGAAGTTATCCAACTTTACAACTATTGCGCTTCTACAAGCTGAGCTCACTCGAAACTGAATGTCTATTTATGATTTATGATTACCCCTTCCCCTCCCCCCTTTTTCCTTTGGAAACAAGCTCTCGGGAGCTTAATCTGTAAGTTTCCTTGTTTCTGATTATAGTTGCACTTGGAGTGCCAAGATGGTTGCGAAAGACTATACTGTTGACTTGAATAAACCCCTTGTTTTCCAGGTAACAAGCCCGTTCATATATCTTTGTTGAGTACGGATATGTTATCATTATTTGGTTAGAGTGCCAATTTAACTACACATTTCCATTTTTCTACAATCACTGATTCAAAATTTAGAATCCACAATATTTATTAATAGCAGGATTTCTTACAAAAGATATCCTGCTTCGGCAGTTCTTTTTCCTCTTTAGTTTACCCCCCTCCCCCAAGTATATTTTAGATCCACCTCTTTCTTGATATTAGCTCTTCCTGGTCTCATTGTTCATCAGTCACCCTAAAAGTATTAGTAATGATATCTTTGTCGTTGCAACTTATTTGGTATGGAATTCAGAATTGTTCACACTTCACAGGTTGGTCATCTTGGAGAATCTTATCAGGAATGGGTTCACCAGCCCATTGTTTCAAAGGAAGGCCCTCGGTTTTTTGAAAATGATGTCGTGGAGGTACTACGGACATATAATGTTTTTAACGTTGAACCTTTCTTGAAGTATATTTGATGATTAAAATATATATATTTGGATGCATATCTGTACATACAAGTACTGGCCGACTGATGATGGTAAACTATGTTGACCAAACGTATATCATAGGGACACTAACTTATGCATGCTTAAAACAGTTCCTTACACGCAATGACTGGTGGGTGATTCCTCTCATTTGGTTCCCAGTTGTATGCTGGTTTGAATACACGTCTTTTCGGATGGGCCATGACCTTCCTCAAATAGCCTTGATGATTGTAACTGGCATTTTTATATGGACATTAATGGAATACACTTTGCATCGCTTCCTCTTCCACATATATACTAAAAGCTATTGGTATCTCTCTCCCCCCTCCCTCCCTCTCTCTCCCTCCCTCCCTCCCTCCCTCTCTCTCTGTCTCTCTCTCTCCCTCCCTCCCTCCCTTCCTCTCTCTCTCTCTCTCTCCCTCCCTCCCTCTCCCTCTATGTATAAATGTGGATCTGGTCATCCCTGTATTTGATATTGAAAGAGAGCTGTGTTAAGTAATGTTTCTTAATCTCTGATTCATATTTCATATTTACTTTATAAATCATTCATTCAATTTGCTATTGTATTTAAATTAATATTCAAAATTAATAAATGGAAGCATATTTGTTTATTTAAGCTTTGAACCAATGCAATGTACTGCAGGACGAATACGCTTCATTATCTTCTGCATGGTTGCCATCATAAGCATCCCCAGGATGGCCTGCGACTTGTTTTCCCTCCTACTGCAACAGCTATTCTCTTGGTGCCGGTATGATCTTCTTCATATCAGATTAAATGGCCTCAGACCTTGTTACTAGGAAACAACCCTGTTATACTGTTTCAATGTGTGTGCACGGGGCTTCAATAATAATGACTCTATTTCTATGTTATACTTAAAGGGTCCAAACAATTTAAAGATAAGTTTTAATTCATTTATACGTAAGAAGAAATGCAGTTCTATTCTAGTATTCTTAAGGTTTAGGTTTGGGTGCCCAGATATCTAAGACAATTATTCTGTACACAGAGTTGGTCAATTAACACCATCAATAAAGAGATCTGCTGTAAGCAATAACTGTACAATTTGTTGCATCAAGTGTTTTAACACTAAATCTAAGAAAAGATTGTGATGATTTGATTAAATAATCGAGGCCGAAGCAATGATCCTGTCAAGAAATACTTCTCACTGCTGGTGGCACATTAACCACCTAAGTCCGGAGGATAGAGAAACATTAATTTTAAAAAGAAAGATTATTTCAGATTAAAATCACCATATGAACCCTCCAAGATGTTAAATGAAGAATTTTCTGGGAGATGTTAAATGTACCTGACCGACACTTTGCAATGTACATCTCGCAGTTATGGAATTTGGTGAAACTTGCAGCTACGCCTTCTACTACTCCGGGGTTGGTTGGAGGTGGTTTATTTGGGTATGTATTGTATGATATGACCCATTATTACCTGCACCATGGACAACCAACAAGTGAAGTGCCAAGATATCTCAAGGTAAGTAATTGCACACGCATAAAGTGTAGGTGGTTTTTAACAGTCAAAGTTTAATGTCTTTCCATAGATGCACATCTTCATGATAAATATAAAGTTGCAATCCTATTATAAATCTAACAATCTCTTACATAATGAAAGCTTGAAATACTAGGGAAGAGTCTATTCAGATCCTCAACCGCCATCGTTTTGTTGTATACCCCCATTTTTTAAAAACACTTTACAGTTGAGAATAATCAAAATGGAGCCTGGATTTGTCTACAAACAAGTTTTTTTTTTGGGGTTTTATTGATACAAACTAACTCAAAATTTTACGCTTTTGCAGAGATATCATTTGAACCACCACTTTCGCATTCAAACTATGGGATTTGGTATAACTTCCTCACTTTGGGATAGAGTATTTGGAACACTACCAAAATCAAAATCAGCTGCAAAGAGTAGATAATTAAACTGATTGTTGCATTCTTGAGTAGTAGTGTAAGTTGTGTAACTAAGTTTCAAAATCAGCTGCAAAAAGTAGAGTAATGGTTGCATTCTTAACTAATAACTAGCATGATAGCCCGTGCAAAGCACGGGGCATATTTAATTTCATGAATTTATATTTCATATTATTTTAATCGGTTCATTTTCGAAATAATCTCTGCATGTCGATTAATTTAAATTTTAGTAGTTGGTAGTAGTTCCTTTCGACTTCAGAGTATGAAATAGAGTTTAGCACAATGTTACACATTTGAATTTCTACAACATCAAATAGTTTTTATTATAATAATTATAATGTCATTTCTTTATTTTCTTTGTAGAAAATTATAATAAAAATGGAAAATCTTGCAAAGCACAAGGTGCTATGCATTCTAATTCCTATAATTCATCATTTATATATATATATTATAAGAAGTTATAGATATTGTCAACACGTGGTAAAAATGCAAAGCACAAGGTAGTATTTATTTTAACACTACCTTGTGCTTATACATGAAAACTTATAATGTCAACGTATTTTTTATTTGTTTATTAAAAATAAAATTAAGTGTAAATAGATAAGATTTTGCAAACTAAATACTTTTTTATGCTCAGTTTATCGTAAAAGTTGTGATTATAAATTTTAATTAAATATATTAATGACAATCTTGTATACTCGTTTAGTAGGATAACATGTTAACGATACTGAGTTTTCTAGTAAAGTGTCAATTTTGTTATTATTTTCTTAGTAAACACATTTTTGACAAAATTTAGAGACAACAATATTTTTAAAAATGTTAAAAGATGGTTATTATGATTGTAAAACGGATAAAGATTTCATTTCTATGAATTACAGATTCAAATCGAAAGTTATACAAGGGAGTTTGAAGGAAGAGAGACTAAGGCTTTTGAGAAATATCCAGCAATGGTTAGATACTTAATCCAAGTAAGATTACAGCAAAAGATTATCACTAAAAGCGCAAGTGTGGTGTATCTATAGTCGGCTTTGCCGCTTCACAGCTCTGCAATCCCGCTTTATCTAAGCTTCGCAAAGTGCACTCTCAGTTCCCTTCGTACGACAAGGCCCCTGCCCCATTCATTTCGGCTATTACCTTCTCCATTACTATGTTCTCATACGCAGGAGTACCCCCGTAAGCCGGCTTTTGTAGCAAATTCTATTTGTTTTTTTCCGCTTTGGGTTGTGGGGCTTACTTCCTAGCCCCGGGGGGAATAGTGACTAGCGTTATAGGTCGTTGGGCGGCCGGAAGGTTGCCACGAGTAAGTCAGTTTGGGGACCCAAGGCAGTTCTCCGTGCACCGGACACGTAGCTTACCGAATCAGTTGCGACACGGATGGGAATGCATGCTACAAAAGATAGGGTCGAGTCGATGCATTTGTTGTAATTGTAGTCATTTAGTTATGATTAAAATATCTTATAATTTTGAATGAAAAATGAGAACCAATCTAAAACCCACATTTTAATTACTTTAAATTTTAGTCACAACATTTTTAATGCACCGATTATCACTTTTACGCATATTCCTACATTATATTATTCCTATAACTTATTTCAAAGAATCCCTACCTACTCATTTTTGTCACCCTCCGACTACACTACACCTACCTTAACTTTCAAATCAGCTTCTTCATCGATCATATTTAGAGCTGGCAATTTGGTATACGACACGATAAAACGACACGAGAACGACACAATATAAATGGATATGTGTTCACCTTTTTGGTACACGAACACGAAAGTACACGACACGAAAGAACACGAAATCTAAACGGGTACGGATATGTGTTTACCCTTGGATACACGACACGACATGAAAGTACACGAAATAATAATTTTTTTAATAATTTTTTAAATATTTATATATTCATTTATATAAATATACATATTACTCTAATATTATATGTATATATACATAAGATTCATGTATATTTATAAAAATATATCCAAAAATATACCATTATATGTAAATATATATATTTTTAATATATATGTAAATATATATATGTAAAATTAAATCCAACTATATAATATTTTATATATTTATTAATTAATTTATTTATTTTATACACGAAACGATGAGTTACGGGTATGTGTTTACCCTTGAGTACATGAATGCTAAACGGGTCGGATATGTGTTTACCCTTCACTACACGAAACACGAAAGTACACGAAAAGAAAGTGTACGTACGACACGAATTGCCCGCTCTAATCATATTGTATAGGTACATTTATGTTTCCCTTGACCACATATCTTTCATCTTTAACGGCTTCAAATTTGTTCAATCAATCCGCATTCCGACCATTTCTCATTTATCTATGATAATCTTTGATCAGGTTAGATTATTTTCAGAGTATTGTGATTATGAAGATAATGGTAGATATAATAATCATATGTTGATGATTAATGAGAAGAGATGATTTATGAGAAGATTCACATTTAAATCCGTGATACTCCCATCTTTCTCAATTTTGCCTGAATCTTGGGATCAGAAAATTTTGTATTTGTGCTAAAATTTAATAATTTGTGTTGAGTAAGATTGAAAATGTATATATAACTCAACAATACTGGTTTGGATAACTCAACATAGAATAAAGTACTTTGAAATAATCTATATTCCATTAGAATCAGTAAAGATTGTTTATTGCGCATATACATGATGGTTTTGGTAGCTACAGCGAATAAGACATCAATAGTGATCTGTATGAAGTACATTAACATGTTCAGGCAACGGAGGAATAAAGTTGGAGTCATTCGAAGCAGTTATCAGTATCAGTGTGAAGATCTCAAGGATTCCGTGTGAAGTTGTTTGTATCTGGTAAAAGACTTGACAATGATTTGAGAGATTATAGTACGAAGGCTTGAGAGTGGAACTAGTCACTTGTGAACCAGACCATTGTACTAGGTGTTAGTGATTCATGAAAGGAAACTAAGTACTATCATTAGAAATATTTTTAAGTGAGGATTCGTATCTGGGAATACAGGTTTTATGGTTTATACGGAGATTCAATAGAGAAGACTTGAAGACAGGACAACTTTGGGATTGCAATGCTCTAGAGAAACTAATTCAAAGTGATCACTATCTTGTAGTAGGAGTCACCATGATCAGTATATTGAATATCAAAAGCAATATCCTGGAAATATAGTTCAATATATCGGTACAGGATTTGGTCTTGATTTAGTAGGAGCATCTGGGAATAAACTAGAGCAAAAAGAAATTCAGAATTGCTTGTTTATCACCTTGGTTGCCAGTGAGGAGTAAATCAGCATTGTATGATTATTTTCAAAGGCAAAATGGAGTTCCTAGCTACACTAGGAAGCTTGGTCGCAAGTAACAATTGGAAAGAAAGAGAAAAATCAGTCTATGTTCTTGTGGGTCCCTTAAGAAGTTAATTTGCATTGTTTGGTTATTTTCTAAGGCAAATCAATTCTTCTAGCTATACTAGTATTCCTAATCGCGAGTTAGAATGGAAGAGGAAAGAGAAACAGCCTCGTGTGCTTCTATGGCCCACAATCAACTTGCGAAAGTTTCCAAGGAGAGATTTCAAGTCGTAAGTAAGCATACAAGGAGAAACTTGGTCACAACCTACATTCTTGGATGCATGAACTCGCAAGTTAGGATTGTTCTCAAAAAAGCTAAGTAGAAAACTTACTCTAGTCGCCAGTTAGCTTGCAAAATGACTAAGGCAATTCTCATCCTAGCATTAGTAGTCGCAAGTAGCATGGTAGAGTTCCCTTGGATGCTCTAGTCGCCACTAACTTTGAATGAAGGAAAAACTAAGTGCAAAGTTCTATTCCCTGGTCGCCAGTAAGCTTTGGAAAAAGAATTCAAGTCCTATTCTATTACTTCTAGTCGCAAGTCAAGAAGAAAAGAACTCCAGGAAACGCAAGTAACATTTATGCAAGCTGTTCAATTCAATTTACTTGGTTGATAGAGTGTCACGTGTCCTTTCTCTCTCTAGAATGCCTACCAGTCTATATAAACAAATAGATGCAGAATGGTTATGCATCTCTCCATTCTTGAATATAGAGAAGCTCTTGCAAATTATATTCAGCACATTTAAAAGCTTAATTTGACAAGGAGAGGTCATGTCCAATTTGATTCACACCATTTAAAGCCTTACAAACTTGTAACACTCATTATTTAAAGCTTCTTTGATTATATTTAATGTCATTAGATAAGAGCTTTAGATCTTTAGAGCGATAAGAAGAACCCTAGTTTGATAGCTTATTATTTTGGTTCTTTTTATATTTGTAGCTTCAAATCTTTTGTATTTGGAGTTGTAAGCAAACCCTCTCGGTATTTATACTTTGAATAAAAGCATATTTACCCAGAATCCTTCGTGTTTGTTTATTTCATTTTGAATTTTATTATCCGCTGCTTTATTTGTTAAAAAATGAAAAACATACATTCACCCCCCTGTATGTACCTTTTGGACCTAACAATTGGTATCAGAGCTTTTTGATTGATATACATATCAGATCCGTTAGATTAACAAGTTTTGTTGTTGATTTTGGTTGTCATAGTGTGGGAGTGTTTTTGGTGTGTAGATCTGATTTTGGGTTTGTTAGTTTTGACTTGACTGGCTTTGGGTATTGTTGACTGACTGGGCATTTGTGTTTGAGATGGTGTATTACAAATATTTCTCAGATATGAAAAGATGAGTACTCGAAAAGTTAGTAATATCAAGGTTCCTCAATTTGATAAATCAAGATATAATCTATAGAAGAAGAAAATGCTTTTATATATTTGGGCTTGAAATCCAGAATATATGAAGGTATTGAAAAATGGAAGACATGTGCCTATGAAGGAGGTTCCAGACATTCCTGTATCTAGAATGTCAGTTCTTGAATCAGAATGGTCTGATAGGGATAAAGAATTGGTTGTTTTGGATGTAAGCCTACAGCTTATTCTGGTGGAGTCAATGGATGATGATATGAGTAACCAGATAATGGTCTGTGAGAGTGCCAAGCACATGTGGGAGACCATAGAACTGCTGATGGAAGGAAATGAAGACGTCAAGAAAAATCGACTAGATATGTTGACTTCAAAATATGAGGCCTTTAAGTCTTTTCCTGGAGAAAGTATAACACAGGTCTTTGAAAGGCTCAACAAGTTGTTGAATGAATTAAGCATCTATGGCAAGAGTTATCTGCAGAGAGAAGTCAACAAGAAGTTTATACTGGTCCTACCTCATCACTTAGAGAATAAAGCTTCATCTATTCGTGAACGTGTTGATTTTGAAACCATGACACATGAAAAGTTTTATGGTAAATTGAAGACACATGAAATGGAGCAGGAACAAAGGAAAATCATCTATGTGTTAGTGTGTGTGCCCTAGAGACAACACTTTTATATTTATATTATGAAACATTTGGATTATTAATTATGATTTTATGGATTATTGTTTTGTAATTTGTTATATCTTTATTTTTTGCGATAAAATGTTAGATTACTAAATATCCTTGGAATATTATATGTAAATCTATATCTCTAAATACGTGACTTAGAAATGAGATTATGAGAATAGTATTATTATTCCTAAAGGTCCCTAGTCAAGTATTAATGTTGAGGGACGATAATGAATATGTTGAGACTAGTGTGTTTGTTGACCGATGATCACATCTCATTGATCATAGGTATGGTGATACTAAAGTCAAAACACAGGCACATAATCTCACATGTTTAATGTGTCATAAGTTAATCTTACAGTGATAATGATGTATTGGTCCTTAGACCTGAAATCATTATATTTCTATATGAGAATTAATATACTTTGATACTATTGAAAGTTATCCTTGACCGGGTAATCATAAAAGTAGTCGTTGGGTATATTATGAATCGTATGAGAAATATGGATGATCTAGATGGGATTTAGCTAGCCCTCCTTTATTAAAGGAGTGATATTATTGGCCTCTTGATTGAGTAAAACTATAAAATGCATGGTCGTGCTCAAATAGTGATTTGTTTAATAGTTTACTCATTGATCAGGGAAAGAATGATTAAACGTTTGAAGAGGATGACACAATGCATGCCTCGAGTTTGATCTATAATATACGGCTAAAGGGATTATATTATATTGTACATTATTCACGAAAGGTTTAATTGAATCACCAATTATTATTATTACTTGGGTAGCAATGATGTTTTACTAGGTGTCACTCATTGTTTATAATTTTATTATTAGAAAATAAAATTATTGTCAACGTAATAATAACCTAAAGGGTCACACACAAAGAACGTTTAAAACGGAGTGTTATTTAAAATTTTGAATTTAAATATTATTTATTATTAATTTAAATTTAATTAAATTAATTAAGTGTGACTTGATTAATTGTAAATATATTAGAATTCAAATTTAATAATAACATAAACCCAAAAACATAATGGGTCTTTTGGAAGCCCATTAGGTTTAGGGTTAGGCCTTAATCCTCTCTCTCCCCTATATATACATTAAGATGTAAAATTTTAGGGTTGGTTGTTGCATCACGTTTTTGGAGAAAAACCCTAGTAGCTCTACATCCTAGAGAGGCTATATATATATATATATAGAGAGAGAGAGAGAGAGGGTGGGAGAGAGAGAGAGGAAGAGGCAACCAAATTGGCTAGTACCGGCTCCGGTGATCGTTGAACGATCGGACGTTCGTGTGGATACCTTTGGAGAGCAGATCGTCGCAAGGAGGGCTGTTGTGGTTCATCAAGATCAGAACGCCATTACATTCATAAGGAAAGCTTTATTAAGGTACATGATCCTATTCTCCATTATCATCCGTTCATTATACATAGATCCTGAGGTAGGGATTCGAAGTTTTTATGTTATTCCACTGCGTTTTAATGCCCGAATCCCTAACACTATGGTGGTGGTACAGTTGATAGCAAGAATTATGAACTACTCAAGACAACTGCTCTTGTGGCTAGTGGGATCTAAGAGCTTGACATTACTGCTGAAAAGCCTAAGTCTAAAGCTGAAATGCTCTTTAAAGTTGAGATGGATGAAGGAAACCTCTCTGGTAATCCTAGTGACTAATACACCATTGAGGAGCTACATAGTATGGAAGATCTTACTATGGCCAACCTAGCAGGGATGTTCAGTAACATTAGGTTTAGAAGGAAACAAGGCTTTACGGGTTCTGGAAGCAGCAATCGTGGACAGAGGTCAATTTCATCATCTGGATTTGGCTACAAGACAGGAATGGTTGACAGAAACAAGTTCAGATGCTTCAATTGTGATGAGGTTGGGCACTTTGCCACTGAGTGTAGAAAGTCTCAACAAGCAAAAGACAAAGGGAAAGCTTATCAGAAGAAGGACATGAGTAGCTCGAGAAAGTATCCGGTGAAATCTTACATAATTGAAGGAAAGAGCTGGGATGATACTGCGATCAAGAAGAGCAAATGGAATCTTGCATTGATGGCAGAATCTTCTTCATAGGTACAATTCTCAAATGTTCGTGCTTTACCCTCTAATAGTCTATGTGAGAATGAACACTGTGTAGCTTTTAGACAGAAAGTCTTAGTGTATGGAAATACAGTTTCTCATCACTATCTTAAGGCACAATATGACAAAAAAAGAATGTGTTGAAGAACGTGTTGCCTTAAAAGAAGTGTATAGAAATGTTTGTACTACATTAAGGTGTTCTAAGATGACTGTTGAGGACCTAAAATTAGAACTAAAGAAGGTTAAAGATGAAAATGATAAGTTAGTTATTGATAGGGTCTGTGTAGAAAATCTTAAGCAAAATAATGCCTATATAGAGCTTAAGAATAAGAAGCACCTTGAGACAGAGGAAGAGATTAAGAACAAGAATGCGGAATTAGAAACCAAATTGCATGCTTTTATAGATTTTGCAAATCTTGCTAAGAAGCTCATGGCTGATCAAGTAGTAGGTGGAAAGGTTGGGATAGGTCTAGACTATGACGAACTTAGAAAAGCTTCTAAGAATCGAGTAGTTGAAAATGACCCTGTTGAGAAATTTGTGAATCCCTCTAGTACACCTCATGTTCTTAAAGAAGCTAAGAAGCCTCTGTTTAAGAAAGCTACTGTTGATCCCTTTGATGAAGATAATCTTTATATTCATCATGAGATGCTTGTTGAGGATCTCGAGCTCTTAAGGAGATAAAAGGCAAAGAAAACTATGTCTGTTGCTAGTGATTCTGACTTATCTTTTGTCGGACCAGGTTTTACTTCCAAGACTAAGAAAAGTAGAAACAGGAATGGCAGGATAAGAAATAATGACCCTAAAAAGTTATGTAATAATTGTGGTTCTGCTGGTCACCTTACTCATGCTTGTAGAGAGGTTAAAGTAGACAATGCTAAGAATGTTGTTCTGAATATGTTGTGAACTTTATGATTTCATTAACAAAACACCTTAGTATATTTAACTTAGTGAGAAATGTAGCACTCGACGGATAAGGCTTATAGTCCCGACGGATGACTCAATATAGTCCCGACGGATGATAATTTGTTATCCATTGAGTGAGTAGCTTGTGTAATAATAAGTCATGAAACACATTTCTGCAAACACCATTGTATAGATTCTGTAGTAGCATATAAGTCATGTTGACTTTAATTAGATATGCAGAATAGGTTGATTAATTATACATAGATGATGTCTTGTAATTCTGCATAAATGAAATGAAGTCAAGTTCCAAATAGCTACCCGACGGATAATCAACAATGCTACTCGACGGATGATCAACAAGGCAACCCGACAGATGATCGTGTACCCGGCGGATAATCAATTCAAACATCTGTTGATAGTGAAAACACAGTCACATGCGTCGAGTGTATGCAAAAGGAATGTGGAAGCCTATTCAACTGGGTTTTTGAGAACAACGAAGCATTGCCATTTTCATGCTATTATAAAGTTATTCAAAGATGTTGGAATAGAGTAATGAAGTAGCATAGTATTAGACTTAACAGGCTTTGTTTTATTATCTTATCTTATTACTGTGTAATCTTGGTGATATATAAACCAAGAGTAGCAATTAGAACAAAAAGAAGACTAAGCAAGTATTTTCTAAGAGAAACATTTGTAAGCTGTATCCTTAGCATTTCTCTGTAAGTTTTGTTGTTCTTATTGTTGTAAGCAGCTGTGAGCTATTCAAGCTTCACAGATTTCTCTTGATATATATATATATATATATATATATATATATATATATATATATATCTGGTGGATACATTCAAATCCACTAGAAAGTTTTAAAGACTTTAGTTTTTATTACTTTGTATTTTGATTCATCTTTAACTTGTTATTCTGCATTCTGCAAATCAAAACACTGTCTTATATATATTAAGTTAGAATATTTTATTTTTCAGAAAAAGTTTCAAGAATTCCATTCAACCCCCTTCTGTAATTCTTGTTGCATTGTTAGGGACTAACAAATGCTTATGTGCATAACATGCCTAACATGCCTAAAGTTTCTAAGTGTGATAAATCTGTTTGCATGCCATGTGTAGTTTCTTTCATGCACACTTATCTTGATTCCACACGCACACATGATACATCTCATGATCATGATAAGCACGTTAGTAAGAACACTGGTAGATCAAAGACTGTAAGCCCTCCCAAAGCTAGGAAAGTGGCACCTATCACCAAGCCCAAGAGCAAGTCTGTTGGTGCTTCTGAAAGTGACAAGGATGCATAATCTCTCTGGAAATTGACAGTGTCATCATTGAAGAAATCTCTCTGGTTGAAGGTCTTATGCACAATCTTCTCAGGATCAGTCAATTCTCTGACAAAGGATGTGAATTATTGTTCAAGAATGAGAAGTGTTTAATCTCTAATCAGAAGAATGAGAAGCTGACTCTCAATAAAGTTAGAAAGGGTGATTTGTTCGTAGTTGACTGGAATTCTGCAAATGGACAAGTTATGTGTTTCTACAGGAAAGCTTCTCTAGATTAAAGTTGGTTATGGCATAAGAAGCTCTCCCACTTGAAATTTAAGACCATGACTTCTTTGGTTAAGAGGCAATTGGTGAGAGGATTTCCCGAGATGGAATTCAGTCCTAATGTGAAAGGAATATGTCCTAAGTCCAATCATGTATTAGGATTTAGGAATAACTTTTATGAAATCTGTTTTGATTTCATTGATATTAATAAAGACTTGTTTTGTTTTTATTACGGGCTTTATCTATTTAAGTGTTTAAATAAGATATACCATAGTTTAGAGTAAAGCTTTTTATGGAATATGATGAGATCATAATAGTGAGACCTAAAAGATGATAACTCTAAACTTAAATAGTTCCTGGTCATAGGATTACTAACTGGTAATTAATAATCCGCAAAGATCGGTACATACTATGCTTGCTTCATTATGAAGGATGTCTGTTCTCATAGACATTTGTGTGGTGACACTATAGCTAGTATGTAGGTGTTTATTATAGAATAAGTTCACTGAACATGACTCGCCTAGCTGAACAACTGATGGAGTTCACTCACGTGTCAGCAGTTGTTCGCTTAGTGATAGTTGTACAAGTATCCTTAGACTTGAGGTCATCATAGTCATCTTGTGTACACTGAACTATGCTTTGGTTTAGTCCTTAGTCTCCAGGGACAATTATTAGGGCTCTTCTGGGTATAGGAATTTGTACACGAAGATAGTGTATGATCAATAAAGGATCTACCCCTTCTAGTGAAGGAAGCGAATGTTCAAGGCTGATCCACTTATGCTAGTTCAGGAATCTCTGGCCAGAGTGAATGAAATTAGAAAGGAGTTTCTAATTTGCATAGAACTACGCATAGTAAATGGTAAGCAAGTGATTAAATTAGATAGGCTTGACACGAGATCCATGCCTTGTATTTAATCGGGACATTGTAGGGTAGAAGGAGTTTATTGTACGGTTACTATTCACTGACAGGTTCTTGGTATTCTAAGCAGTGAATTCATATTATCCGGATAGTCGCGATATGTTGAGAAGCATCACTCACGATGTAGAATAAATGTGATTAATTAATTAATCATATTTAATAAATTAGAGAATTTATATAAATAATGATAAAATAGTTTTATTATTATTTATTTCTACTACCGGCTTAATATTGAACCTACAGGGTCACACCATAAAAAGAGAATGATTTATTGGTGGAGGAATTAATTAATAATGGCTAATAATTATTTATTTGTGAAATAAATAACTAATTGGCAAATTTAATAATTGATTAAATGAGATTTAATTGATTATAAATTAATTAAGAAAAGTTCTTAATATTATTAATTAAGGATTTAATTTTTGGAAATTAAATCAAGAGAGAGAATTATTTCTAAAGTGTTTAGAAAAAGAATTAATAATTAAAAGGTGTTTTAATTATTAATGAGAATAATAAATGGGATAATAATAATATTATTTATGGGAAAATTTTAGCTGAAAATTTTGCCTATAAATACACTATTATAGACCCTATTTTATTCGAACCCACATCGAACCCGAAAACCCAAAAAGTTTGGAAAACCCAATTCTCTCCACCTCCTACCTCCTCCTTAACATCGTTTTCTTGGTGGATACCGGTGGAGTGCTTCACACTTGAGGAGCAACTGCTAAGGATCTCTGATCGTTGTCTCCAAATTATTTTAAAAGGTTAGATTCGATCCCTCGAATTTTTATTCATGATTTATATGCTTTTATTTGGATTTTGTATGTGTAAAAGTGTTTTGCCATGCCCCCGCTGCGTTAAAAATCCAACATAATGGACTTTGTGAAATATGTGAGAAAGAAAAGTCAAAGAGGGCATCACACAAGAAGAAGACAATGACTGACATCACTGAACCATTACAACTCCTTCAAATGGATTTGTTTGGTCCTATCAATGTCAGATCTATGTCAAAAAAGAAATATGGCTTAGTAATTGTTGATGATTTTTCCAGATACACGTGGGTGTTACTCTTAAATTCAAAGGATGAAGCAGCTGATATGATTATTGATCACATCAACAAGATTGAGTTAGAAGCTGGAGTGCAAGTGCAAACCATCAGATCAGATAATGAAACATAATTCAGAAATGCAAAGTTGAATGATTTCTGTACCGAGAAGGGCATCTCAAGACTGTTTTCAACACCAAGGACACCACAACAGAATGGAATTGAGAGAAAGAATCGAACATTAGTTGAAGTTGTAATGACTATACTTAATGAAGCCAATCTTCTTACCTATTCCTGGGATGAAGCAGTTAACACTACATGCTATACTCAAAACAGAATCTTGATCAATAAGATGTTTGAGAAAACCCCTTATGAGTTAATGGCCAACAAGAAACCATCAGTGAAATACTTTCACGTGTTTGGAGGAAAGTGCTTTGTGCTTAAGAACGATGAGCATCTTCGAAAATTTGATGCTAAAGCTAAAGAAAGTATCTTTCTGGGATATTGGCTGGAGTTAAAGGCTTACAGGGTATATATGATTAGTGATCGAAAGGTTGTGGAAAGCCTTAATGTAACATTTGATGATGCCAAGATCCCAAGTATTCAGAAGGAAGATGATAATGACAATCTTAATGTTGAAGATCTTTTTAATGAAGAAGATAAACTTAAAGTTGTTCCAGACAACAATGACAATGGGAATGATCCTCATAATCATAATTCTGATTCATATTCTGATAGAAATGATCCTGGAATAAGTAACGATAGTCAAGCTATCTCTGGGACTAGTTCTCAAGCCACATATTCTGGAGATCAATCTGGAAACAACTCAGGGGGAGCAAAACAAGAAGAAGAACAAGGATCTGGTACTCAGACTCAACACAATTCTGGAAATGCTAAGTCATCAAGAGATAATCTACCAAGACAGAAAGTATGGAGTAAAGATCATCCTTGGTATTTGGTACTTAGTGATCCAGATAGTGGAGTTAAGAGTAGAAGAGCTACAACAAATGAATGTTTATATTCTGGATTTCAATCTCAAATGGAACCGAAAAAAGTAGATGAAGCTCTTGGAGATCCGGATTGGGTGATTTCTATGCAAGAGGAACTCAATCAGTTCAAAAGACAGAAAGTGTGGAAGCTTGTGCCCAGACCTAAAGATAAATCCGTGATTGGCACAAAATGGGTTTTTAGAAACAAGCTTGATGAAGATGGAGTAGTAACAAAGAACAAGGCGAGACTGGTTGCCAAGAGATATTCTCAAGAAGAAGAGATTGACTACGATGAAACCATTGCACCAGTTGTTAGACTTGAAGCCATCGGGATGTTTTTAGCATTTACAGCATATTCAAATTTCAAGGTATATCAGATGGATGTGAAAAGTGTTTTCCTGAATGGGGAGCTTGAAGAAGAGGTATATGTGGAGCAACCTCATGGCTTCATAGATCCTGATTTTGAAGATTTGTCTTTTCTCTTCAAAGCTCTTTATGGTCTTAAGCAAGCGCCGAGAACATGGTATGGTACTCTCTCAGAATTTCTTCTTGAAAATGGTTTTACTAGAGTTGTCATAGATAAGACTATGTTTCATAAGAATCATAAAAATGATATCATACTTGTGCAAGTCTATGTTGATAACATTATATTTGGGTCTACGAATGATGCACTTTGTGCAAGGTTTGCTAAGCTTATGCAGAGTAGGTATGAGATGAGTATGATGGGTGAGTTGAACTTCTTGGACTTCAAGTGAATCAGAAGCCATATGGTATCTTTATTTATCAAACAAAGTACATTAGAGATCTTCTGAAGAAATATAAGCAGAAAGATTCAACACCTGCGAAGACTCCGATGACAACTGCCACAAAACTTGATCAAAACATGTTTGGTAAGAAGGTGGATGTCACTAATTATCGAGGCATGATTGGATCATTACTCTACCTGACTGCAATTCATCCAGATATTATGTTTGCAACATGCTTGTGTGCACAGTTCTAGGCTGATCTGAAGGAATCTCATCTGATAGCTGTTAAAAGAATTTTTAGATATCTGAAGGGTACACATAATATGGGTATCTAGTATCATAAAGATATGGGCTTTGATCTCATCGGCTACACAGATTCTGATTACGCTGGTTGTAAGATTGATCGGAAGATTACTTCAGGAAGCTATCAGTTTCTTAGAAGAAGATTGGTTTCGTGGTTTAGTAGGAAGCAGCATTCAGTTTCTACTTCTACTGCTGAAGCTGAATATATGGCTGCTGGAAGCTGCTGTTCTCAAATTCTTTGGATGAGAAATCAACTCCGAGACTATGGACTTTATTTGAAGAATATCCATATCTACTGTGACAACATAAGTGCCATAGCAATCTCAAACAATCATGTTCAGCACTCGAGGACGAAATATATTGATATAAGGTATCATTTCCTAAGAGAGCATATAACGAATGGTATTGTGGAACTTCATTATGTTCCTACAACGGATAAAATTACAGACATTTTCACAAAGCCACTTGATGAAGTTACCTTCAATAAATTGGTTAGTGAACTTGACATGTTGAATTTGTCCAATTATTTGGAAATCAACAAATGTGATTTGGTGCGGGTAAACTTTACTACCCCTGTGATGATGGTTTGGGGGGAAGTAAGTTTACATATCTATTTCATTATATTTATCCATGTTTGTAAACTTGTTTGAAGCAAATTGATTACCATACTTTACATGTTATATGATAGTTGGTAAGTAAGTTAGAGTTTTGATGCAATATATGAGTTGTTTGAATGTTAACATGCTTTAAATTTACCCTTGATGCAAACACTCATGATATTGATATTTATTTTAGCACACACACATCTCAATCATATTGCACTCTGATCTAAGATCTTATACTCTGATTTTAGATCATGTCTTAACTCTGATTGATATGATAAGATTTTGTGTGATTACATCATGTTCTTTGAGTAGATTATGTGTGATTATTGAGGTTCAGACCCTAGGTAACTCTGACAACAGATTCTTGGATCACTCTGATTCTCTATTTATGCTAGAATACCTATGTTTATCTTATGCTATAATAAATATATAGCATAACTAGTGATAGTTGTGACATGATTATGTCAGGAATAGAATTTGATTGGCTCAGACTTGTTGTGTCTTATCAAAATTGGTACAGACTTGTTAAATTCACTCTTGATATAAATATTTTTTTATGAGTTATATGTTGATTCTGTTTATCTATGATGATTCTGCTATGCTTATACTATGTTCTAGATATTAGATCCTGATATGATTTCAATACTTTGATTACTTTATGCAAATCTTTTAGCTTGAGAACAATTCATATCCCCCCCATATGTAGTATTATTTATATTGGACTAACATGAACTGTTTTGAGCTAATGAGATTTGATTGAGTAGTATTGTCAAAAGAATCAGAAAGCATGATCATCTGAGACATCCTTCATGAATCCATATGATGGTAAGTAAAGGTAAAACTATCTGAACCTGAGATCACTTTGTTCTTGATCATAAAATTCTTCGGTATTGTACTTCAGATTTTTGTGATCTTCAACACCCTCGGTGGTTTTGGGAACTGACTATGAGCCTATCAAACCTCATAGGTTCTAACCCAAGTCATTAGAACCAAATACTTCTCAAACAGCATCATCACCTGGCTCTGATATATTCACCATTCGGTACCACTTTTGTGCTGATACATCTAAAGTAATAGTTGGTGTCAATACCTTTTGGCATTGGGGTTGTGATAAGAATGAGGGAGATAGTGCCAAGAAGCACCACATAAGGAAGGAAAGGTCAACCCTACAGCTTTGTCTCTCACAAAGAAGTGGAGTATCTATAACCCGAGACATCCGTAAGCCCATTTGTATTCTCTCAAAAGAATATAGAGTTGAAAAGGCATATAACAGTTATTAGGTGCATTCTCCCAACAGAATGTTATCTTTTGAAAATTCGCCTATCAGCTAGGGCATTTGAATGAGAGTCACTACCCCTTGATTTAAATATTTCCAATGCACATGTGAGATTCACATACACAAGGAAGGTATTGGCACAACAGTTGTTGTTAAACCATATCAAGGTCACTGACAATAGTTAAATCATGGATCATGTTTCTGCTCATTATCTCTGATATTGACTGAGAACTTATGATCATGGATTGTTAACTCTAATCTATGGGTTGGGTTATGATTCTGAACCTTGATGGTTCATTGAGTCTGATAAGTCTTCACAGACTTCAGAAGAAAACTTTGATCCCTAATGGCATATCATTGATTATCTTCCCAGAATTCAAATCTGGAAATGATTTTGACTTTGTCAAAATTACAACTTTTAAATGAGGACTCAGATATTATCTGACTAATTTATAAGGTATACTTCTTTATGGAAGTTAAGAAATATCTGGAATTCTACCACGTAAAAGAATCCTAATTTCCCCTCTCAGAAGGAACATTTCTGAATCTCCTGACTGAGAGTTTTCATCCTTGAAGGTGGAAGGCAGGTTTTCAATGAAAAGGATTTTCTTGCAGGTACACTTGGATGTTTGGAGCTTTGAGTGAATGACACACTATGATACTGAGTGACAAACACTTGAGTGTAGATTGGAGTGAAACAACTGTGAGATCACTAAACTAGAATTTACACACTTGCACTGTGAGAAAATGGTTACCATACATAATTTTTTCACTTGGTGGCTTGATCCTAATATTCCACTCTAATACATTTTGAAGGATTACTCAACTAAAGGGGAGAGACTATGAAGAGATTATCAAGATTCAATAGTCTTTCTGAAACTAAGAAGGGGAGTTTTCAAATTTATTGTACTAAGGAGGGGATTCTTCATCTTTGGAGGGAGAGATTATTGGGTTTTGATTCTGAGTTCCAAAATATTTTCTATGTGCTTTATGGGAAGATCTAAATATTATCGAAGACAGTTTTTGGAAGACGTATCTATCTATAACTTTACATAAGGGATAGAAGAATATGTTCTATGCCGAAGTTAAAGTTGTATAGAAGATTCGGTAGATATAAAATTGTATTATTTCCAAGTACATAGATGAAAGTTGAAAGCTGATTGCAGATTTTTGGTTATGGTTAGTTGAGTTATCCTCTAAACCGTGGTTTCTCCATTATTATTTGACCGTCAAGTGTAACAGTCAAATAGGGGAAGATTGTTGAGAAAGATTGAAGATGTGTATATAACTCAACAATACTAGTTTGGATAACTCAACATAGAACAAAGTACTTTGAAATAATCTATATTTCACTAGAATCAGTACATATTATTTATTGGGCATATACATGATGCTTTTGGTAGCTACAGTGAAGAAGACATCAACAGTGATCCGTATAAAGTTTATTAACATGTTCAGGCAATGGGGGAATAAAATTGGAGTCATTCGAAGCAGTTATCAGGATCAGTATGAAGACCTCAAGGATTTTATGTGAAGTTACTTGTATCTGGTAGAAGATTTGACAATGATTTGAGAGATTATAGTACGAAGGCCTGAGAGCGGAACTAGTCACCTGTGAACCAGACCACTGCACTAGGTGTCAGTGATTCGTGAAAGGAAACTAGGTACTATCATTAGGAAGATTGTTAAGTGAGGATTCGTATATGGGAATACAGATTTTATGGTTTATACAAAGACTCAAGAGAGATGACTTGAAGACAGGACATCTTCGGTATTGCAATGCTCTATAGAAACTAACTCGAAGTGATCACTACCTTGGAGTAGGAGTCACCATGATTAGTAAATTGAATATCAGTAGCAATATCCTGGAAATACAGCTTAATATAGCGATACAGGAACTGGTCTTGATTTAGTAGGATCATCTGGGAATAAACTATAGCAAAAATAAATTCAGAAGTGTTTGTTTATCACCTTGGTCGTCAGTTAGGAGTAAATCAGCATTTTTTGATTATTTTTTTAAGGCAAAATGGAGTTCCTAGCTATACTAGGAAGCTTGGTCGCAAGTAACAATTGGAAAGAAAGAGAAAAATCATCCCATGTGCTTGTTGGTCCCTTAAGAAGTTAATTTGCATTATTTGGTTATTTTCTAAGGCAAATCAATTCTTCTAGCTATACTAGTATTCCTAGTCCCGAGTTAGAATGGAAGAGGAAAGAGAAACAGCCCCATGTGCTTCTATGGCCCACAATCAACTTGCCAAAGCTTCCAAGGGGAGATTTCAAGTCGCAAGTAAGCATACAAGGAGCAAATTGGTCACAACCTACATTCTTGGATGCATGAACTCGCAAGTTAGGATTTCTCAAGGAAACTAAGTAGAAAACCTACTCTAGTCGCCAGTTAGCTTGCAAAATGACTAAGTCAATTCTCCTCCTAGCTCTACTAGTCGCAAGTAGCATGGTAGAGTTCCCTTTAATACTCTAGTCGCCACTAACTTTGAATGAAGGAGAAACTAAGTGCAAAGTTCTACTCCTTGGTCGCCAGTAAGCTTTGGAAAAAGAATTTAAGTATTATTCTATTACTTCATGTCGCAAGTCAAGGAGAAAAGAACTCCAGGGATTGCAAGTAACATTTATGCAAGCTGTTCAATTCAATTTACTTGGTTGATAGAGTGCCATGTGTTCTTTCTTTCTCCTGAATACCTACCAGCCTATATAAACAAATAGATGCATAATGGTTTTGCATCTCTCCATTCTTGAATATAGCGAAACTCTTGCAAATTATATTCAGCACATTAAAAGGTTTGGTTTGACAAGGAGAGTTCATGTCCAATTTGATTCACACCATTTAAAGCCTTGCAAACTTGTAACACTCATTATTTAAAGCATATTTGTAGCTTCAAATCTTTTGTATTTGAAGTTGTAAGAAAGCCATCTCAGTATTTATACTTTGAATAAAAGCATATTTACCCAGAATCCATTGTGTTTGTCTATTTCATTTTGAATTTTATTATCCGCTGCTTTATTTGTCGAAAACGAAAAACATAAATTCACCCCCCTTTGTATGTATCTTTTGGACCTAACAATTTGTATTAAAAAAATTGTTATTAAGATGAAAATTAGTGGCTCAAAAATGTTAAAATAAATGATTTTTCATACAAATGGATTTTAATCATTACACATATTTTTATTATTTGTATAATACACATATTTTTATTCTAAAAAATAAATATTTTAAAATTTATAACTATCATTTGTTAAACGATTATAATAGAGGTGAATAATAATTTTATTTGTTCATAGGATTATCCGGTGTAAAAGTGATATATGTGTAATTAATTTATTAGATAGATTTAGAAGGTCATGTTTAAGACATGTAGTTAATGATTTTACATAATTGTATCAAAGATTTTGTTGGTGTAATGGTTGTGTACATTAACATAATCTTTTTTATTTCATGACGTAACGGGTTCGATTCCCATCAAATATATTTTTTTAACTTAATATGGTTGAATGGGTATATAAGTAATTTACTAAATATGTGGAAAACTCATGTTCACCTATAATAAATATAACTAGCATAATAACTCGTGTGAGGCAAGAGTTATTTTCTAGAGTTATTTTATGCATCATGCAATTATAACGTTCTTAATTGTTCTCTTATTTGTAAATGTTGTACAATGTCTAACGTATATCAATTGCAAGTTGATTGTTTATCAATGTGTATTATTTCCATACAAGACGTTAACAAATTAAACAATATTTCTAATATAGCTCATTAAGAAAATTATATATATTCTTGTTTGTGTCTTATAATTTGTACGTTTAAAACGAAACGATTAAACTTAATCCGTATGTTCACAAAGAAAAAACTTAAAATTAACATATATGTTGAATTCAAAGTTGGCCAAAATTTTTGAATTTTATTTAAATAAACTATGGGTTATTTTATTACTGAGTTCCATAATAACTTACAATTACTTATTCAATTTAAGAAGATAAGAAAAATACATAACTTAAGTCAGAATAACTTTCGATCATAATATACAATAATATAAATTTTACACCACTGTTAATATAAAAGTTGATTTTAATGAATAATGTTAGTTTTTGAGATTAACGTATGTATTTATGGAAAAATATTATTTTTTATTTACACTATTGTTAACAAAGTAAGATTAAATTATATGTGCGTTTGTCAACATGTAAATTATAGTATATTAATTTTTTTGTAAATTACGATGATTTCATTTATTTACATGCTAAATATTTGATTTATGCACATGTATAATCATTATTAACATTTAGTGAGGCAATTGATTACTTTAATAACATGTATTTATAATTATTCAAAAATTAAAATTATATAATAAATAAATAGCAATAATTTATATATGGTATTCAAGTTATCACTAACAAATAATCAATATCTATTTTTTACGCAACCGAGTATCAATCATGGTTGTAACATAAAAATAAATACTCCCTCTGTTTTTTATTATATGACGTTTGACTTTTCTGCAGATATTTCTAAGTGTTTTGACCGCATATTTAAAATAATAATTTTTAATAATTTTCTTTTTGTAAATTAAAGTCTTAGTTATATATTTTTATTCAAAAAAAAGAAAATTTTAAAAATTATTATTTTAACTATGCGGTCAAAACTTTTAGAAATGTGTGCAGAAAAGTCTAACGTCATATAATAAAAAATGGAGGGGGTAATATTTTGTAAAGACTTATTATTGATATTCATTATTTTTTTCGAGATTTCGAAGGAAAAATTGTAATTATATCGTTATTTAAACCGTTTTTCAGTTTCTTTCTCTACGACTCTAATATTTATTCATATAATAATTTCATAACATTGTATACTATTCTCCTAAATTATAAATTTTTAAATTCGATAAAATTAATAAATATCAGTTGAACTGGTTAATTTCTTCATATTATTGAATAATATATATTTTTTCTTTAAATAGCATAAAATGCATTTAAATAAATGTTGCAATATAGTATAAATATAACTTTTATTTGAATAATTCAAAATATTAAAAAAAATCAAATATTTGTACAGTGTCTTCGAGAAAATAATATTATCTCCATCAATGAATATTGCTTATCTAAAATAATTTTTTTAAAATGCTAGTTTCTTTAAAGTGAAAAATGAAAAATAAATTGATTTAATATATCATCGTAGTTTTAACAAATCTTGTGACAGCTCGTATCAAATTCTAAAAATTTCTAAAATTGGGCCAAGTCTCAAAAATAATAATGCATTAACAATCAAGTTAGTATTTGTAATACATATTATCAATTAACTTTATCCTATAAAAACTCAAACACATTAATTTGTATTAACTTAAGATATTAAATTTTTTAACATTATTGATAAGATATTTTCGCCGAACTTGTAATTTAAATTTACTAAACCTAGAATGTGATGATGTATTTTCGGTCGGGTCATGTAGTCAAATTTTGAGTTTTTTGAAAAATGAGTCAAGTTCTAATTTTAAATTCGAAATAAACTAAGATGCATTGAATCTTTATTATTCAAACATATATAAATATGTAGTGCACATATAAATTATCTATATGTACGCGATTCTCTTTTTAATATTTTTCTTAAAAAATATTTAAATAAATGTCGTAAAATGGATTGAATTAAATGCTACAATATATTATTGATTTAACTTTTATTTGAATAATTCAAAATAATAAAATAATTCAAGATATTTGTATGATGTTTTCGAGCAAATAATATTATTTTCGTCAATGAATATTGCTTATTTGAAATAATTGTTTTTAAAAAGCTAGTTTTTTAAAAAATGTAAAGTTAATTATTTTAATATATCGTTGTAGTTTTAAAAAATCTCGTGAGATTTCATATCAAATTTAGAATATTTTTAAAATCGGGACAAGTCCCAAAAACAATATTGCACTACTAGGAAAGTTAGTAAAACTATCTATATTTAGTATGTTTTCCAAATAATCAATTGACTTGATCCTATAAAAACCTCAAACACATTAATTTACGTTAACATAAGATATTCAAAAATTTCACATTATTTGTAAGATATTCTCGTTGAACTTGTAATTTAAATTTACTAGACGTAGAATGTGACGATATTTTTCGGTCGGGTCATGTAGTCAAATTTCGAGTATTTTTTAAACAATGGGTCAAGTTCTGATTTTAAATTCAAAATAAACTAAAATGCATTGACTCATTATAATTCGAAATTATCTAAATATGTAAGACCAATATAGATTATTTGTAACGCCCCCAAATACGGGGTCAGGGGATTTGATCGTCACTACGAAACCCCAATCCAAAATAACCTGTTGAATCAATAAATAAATGCCATCAACTGAAATATAGCATCTGTGACCCCAAACTACACCAGGATCTTTTAGGTTACAGTTCTAGAAACAATAATTCCAAATTTCCATAAATAAATTTCTTTTACACTTTCTTTTAAAACTCTTTTCAGCAAATTTCAACTCAATACTAAACCCGCTAGTATAACTTCGAAAAGAAGTATATTAGACCTAACTATACAATACACAACTATAATATAATATAATATAATATAAACAACTTTACATACTATAACTTACACTAGTGCGCAAACCCTGGACCAACCATCTTCGTAATTGCTTGTTGTTTCCTGCTTCCAGATTCATTCTCTGCGTTTGAGCCAAGAACAAATCCAGATTTAATCAGTTATGCATCATTCTACCAGTTTTTTTTCGACAACATGAAGATTTGGTGGATGAAGCTTTCTAACTTAGGGTCTTCTTTCCTCCAAAGCTATGGAAATTACACCAGATTCTTGATTTGTTCATAACACAAACAGTAGATAGATTACTAAACAATATCAACAGAAGTGATAATAATATTCTTTTAATTTTTTATTAGATTCTTATTTCATTTTAGTTAAGTAAAAGAAAAAAGAATGCATTCGCTTTACTTTTTTATTTTGCTAATTAAACACAAGCACAACACATACATAATGCAGGCGAGGAAAAAAGGATGTTGCTTACCAATCCTAAGCCAGAAAAATCCGCAAATTACAAACAAATAAAAATAATAAAAAATTGGGGGAAAATAGAATACATGAACCTGCTACAATGGCAACCGGTGTTCATAAAATCAACTGGTTCTGGCATACAGTGGCAATTGGCTTTCCAAAATTGGAAAAAGATTTCACCAACTCCTGCACAGATTTATCCATTACAAGATATTCTGGAGCACGTCCTCCTGGTATCACTATCCCATCATACTTCCCTGTTGTGCTACAATTAACTTTCAAGTTATATTGAAATAGATAATGCTTAAGGACATGGAGTCACGTTGAGTACAAACTTTCATATTCATCGTATAAGTATACAACTTTCAGTAATAATACAAATATATATACAGAGAAAGAGGGAGAGAGAAATTAACAAGGGTTAGAGAGAGGGAGGGAGGGAGGGAGCGAGGGAGAGAGAGAGAGAGAGAGAGACTTGATACTCGGAGTTCTGATGAATAGCAGTCTGACAAATTAAATATCACCACTTTTCTTACCTGGACAAACATTATCCACAGATATTCCATAAGCGTGCAATGCTTGCAAAGGAACCATCGCCTGTAATTTAGGTATAGCACAAACATATAAAACCACTGATTTAGACTAGAACTGAATCTTATGATATAAAATTAACTTACTTCAAAATCTTCCATGTAATATAAGAGAGAGATCGAATACCTCAATACTAAGATAATATATAAAATCAATGATTGAATCTTCCATGTTCAGCTCTAGTCTAAAATCTTCCATGGAAATAAATAAGCTTAACAGAAATAATAAATCTCAATACTAAGCTCAACAGGAATAGTCAATATCAAAATTAGCAAAAATGATATAGCTAAATATAAGAGAGGGATCGAGTACCTTGATGTAGAAGGGAAAGCTAAGCCCGAGCTCAGAAATTCAATTAGAACCCAAAGCAAACCAAACTAAACCTGGAACAAACAGATAAAACCAATTAATCGGAGAAAAAAATCAAAAAAGAAAAACCCTCAATTCAAACTTGAAAAATATAGTTTTGTTTAAAACTCGGATCGGTTCGAGCAACCCCATATCCATCAATATGCCAAAGTTTAGCTCTTAATCGAATGAAATCGACTTTAGTGTACCATTAAAGCTGACAGAAATGTTGAGAACGGCGTAGAGAGTTGAGAGAGAACGAGCCAGAGAGGGAGATAAAATGGGATATAATAGTTAGAGCTTATCCAAAATTTTAACCCGCCTGTCTGAAACTTTTGCCGAAATTTGCCGCTTCTTCCAATTTTTGGCCCAAATTTTAGCCCGCCTGTACAATTTACTTTTTTTTTATATTTTTTAATTTTCCTTTTTTTAATTAAATTATTTATTATAAATTGTAATCAAATTATTTATTATTTAAAACAAAATAACTTGCTATAATTTATAAATTCAACCAATAAATTAATTTTATCAAATTAGTTATTTTTAAAATCAAATAATAGGATTATTTATGTTTTTATTTCTTTAAAAGAAAAAATTATATATTAGAAAAATATATAATTACTTTAATATTTAAAACAAAAAAATATTAACTTATTTGATTAAAATTATATTTTTAAATTATATATATTATAAAGTTAATTAATTATGACACAAATAATTAGATGTAAATTCATTTATTTTTTAAATGATAAAACTTTATTGGTTAAAATCTTATGGTAACATAATTTCACACATGTTGCATGGTGTAACACTTTCTATCTATAGTAACATGTTGGAAAAGTTATGGTAACATCAAATATGTAATGTTGCGGTAGACAAAGATAAGTATAGCTAATGTAACATTAGTTTGTAACACTGATGATCAAACTATTGCGATAGGTCATCTATGGCGTAGTGACTTTTTAATCTTAATTCTTTGTTATCGTGCTATTTAAGGGTATAAATAATTTTTTTATTTAATAACTTATTTAACATAACTTGTTTTTATTTTCAACTTTTTAATCTTAATTCTTCTAAATTTAAATTTTTAGGATATTTAATATACCAGAATTTCAAACAATCACCTTCAAATCACATATAGAAAATTAAACCGCGTATCAACTTCCAATTCTCAATTCTAACTTTCAAAGATGTCTTCCATGCACGTACAGAAACTTTACGAAACTTGAACCAAAATTCGTAAATCTTTGGAACAATATTATTTGTAACGTAAATAATTAATACAGTGTAATGAATTAATAATTAAAGTATAACAACTCTAGATAATAATAAGTACATACCAGATTAACAAACAAAGTATAACAATTGTAGATAATAATATATACATATGGGAATAAAATGGTTATACTTTTTTAGAAAGGCAATGCCAATGAGCTTATTTGGACTTGTAATGCCTTTGGGAGCATATAATGGCAAATATGTCAAAGTACCCATTTGTATAGGGTCTATATCAACTAATATCATATTATAAATAGTTACAATCACTGGACCCATCTCTTTCACAGACATCGAATAGTCATATGGACAGGGACTCTCGCAATAGTTTACCCTACGTAGCGTAGACAATACTTCATCTTTATTTTTATGCCATATTTTCATCCAATAATCTAAACTCTCTTCAATAAAATCGTATAATTCTATACGTACTCTTCTCCACCGATGTTCCGACCCATAAATCTGATGAGCTACTGATCTATACCCACAATTGCCATCTGCAAAAACATCTATACAATTATGAATGTGAGGAATTATTGGGCTTGCTGAGCAAGCCTAACTCCACATTAGTATGATATTGTCCGCTCTGGGCGTAGCCCTCACGGGTTTATTTTTGGGTAACTCCCAAAAGGCCTCATACTAATTGGAGTTGTCTGGCTGTTTATATTCTAGCAAACTGCCCCTCCCACAAACGATGTGGGACAACTCCTAACAATCTCCCCCTTCACACATCGGGCCCGACACATGTCGATTCTGCTTCCTTCACTGTGATCAAGCTCCCCCTCGACCCATACTGAAAGTCCATCTGGCTATCTGCTCCCCCTAGGCCCATACTAGAAGGCCCGTCTGCCTTTTTCTTGAGCCAATTTCTGGGGCAAGCCCATCTTCCTCTTCCTAGGTCACTTCTGGAGCCCATCTGAGATTGTTATGGACCGTTTATAATCTGAAGCTCTGATACCACTTGTTGGGCTTGCTGAGCAGGCCTAACTCCACATTAGTATGATATTGTCCGCTCTGGGCCGAGCCCTCACGGGTTTGTTTTTGGGTAACTCCCAAAAGACCTCATACTAATTGGAGTTGTCTGACTACTTATATTATAACAAACTGCCCCTCCCACAAATGATGTGAGACAACTCCTAACAGGAATAACAAACTGCGGATTTTCCGGATGAAGATATTCTTCACTCGTAGGAACTTTACATTTATCTCCTGACTTGTGTTTGGGAACCTTTTTTCAATATGTTTAAAAAAAGAAGGATCTCTCTTTGTGGAGCTACTACCTGTCGGTCGACCTTTACTTTTTCGATCAGTCAGGGGTTCTTCCAAAGCAAGATTTCGGGATGTATTAACTTCTCAAGTTGAGAAATGTACATTTTCTTTGCTTCCGAAGATTGTTTCATCATTATATTAAAATAAGACAATAAAATTTCATCATCATCCTGAAATTGAGTGCGCTGATTATCTGAATAAGAATTAACACCTTCCATATGAAGAGTTCTCCAAAAAATATGAACATCATATAACTTGATACCTTCTCATTTCGTATCTAGTAGTCTCATCTCATGTGCACATGGGAGGCTATGTGTTGTTCACAAGTAACAACCATATGTGGTTGGGCGTGTCTACTCCATGACAGCTATATTTCTTCATAATCTTCTTAATTGCTATATGGGAAATTTTACATGTTAATTGTGTCAGAAGTTGTAAGACATTAATATGGAGAACCTTGTTTGATGAGCTAACAAAACCAACTTTAATTTCATTTTCTTGAAGTTCCCATAATGAATGCACTCTTAACTAAATTGTGTCTAAGCTCCCGGTAGATGTCTTTAGAAATCTCTTCAGTGAATTATGAGCGATTTCAACCCTATTTTCATAAGAGAGAAAAAATAAATAAAATATTATAAATCTAAAAGTGAAAATTTGATAACTTCAAATTAATACATGTTTGTGGTACGATTTCCAAAGTGTAACACCTTGTTTGGAAATCAAAATCCTAGATGAAAGCACGTGAGCTCTTGTCATTTCTTTTGCTTTAATTTTCTCATTCTCGGATAACCTGCTCATTACTGAATGACCAATGTTGAACACATAAAAATTATGATTGTGATTCCCGTCAATTACAGACAATCTCCACGTTCCTCCGGAAGTTCTTTTCCTTTAAGACTACAAGGACATTGACATCTTTTTGTTCCACTTGTACGCTTTTTAACTTGAGGTTCACTACTTTTATTCTTGTTTTGACGATAACTTGACGATCTTTCACATTCAAAATAGACATAAGCATTTACCGATTCATTGCATTTCCCTCCTTTAGAATTCAGAACGACTATGTCAATATTATTTGTTTTCCCAACTTCTCTGACAAATGTTTCTCCTTCTTGTCGGCTCTGAAATATTTGCTCGGTTTGAAATAGATGACCAACATCCTCTAACTTGATTGAAGTAAAATCAAAATATATATCCCATAATTTTAAAGTATAATATAAATAGTAGAATTGATGTATATAATAAAATTGAGTTTAATATATATTGACATATTTAAATACTTACGTCAAATTCTTCTCCCCCCTCCATTGTCAAGCTGAAAATAATTATAATCACATGTCAATCAAGTATGCAAATGCAAGAAAAAATAACATGCATTATGTTAGATATATTTGATAATGTCATGTCTAATATAATTTATGTTTAGTTTTCAGATCTTACTTAAACAGGACAAATCAGTACTTAACTGAAATCAGCACTTATACTGAAGTCAGAACTTAAGTTATCAGTACTTAAGATTCAGGAGATATTTATCAGGAGATAATATCAGGACTTAAAGGAAACTTTCAGATAAGGACGACGGCTGATTGAAAGGAAAGAAGATCAAGACAAACGTAAGAAGAGATATGCATGAAAAAGGAATTCTGTGAAGAATAGAATACTTGGAAGAAAAGATAACTGATTGATATATTTTAGAAAGCAGAATTATATTCCATATCAATTAGGGATTTTCTTATAACTGTGTGATATATAAACACAGACATGGGGTTTACACTATAAGTGTTGTCATTATCGAGAATATTATTCATTGTAACCATAGCAGCTCTCGTGATATTTGTTCATCACTGAGAGAGGACAGTTCAACATTGTAACAGAGTTTAATAAAGTTTGTTTTCTGTTACTTGTGTTCTATGAATTCGATTTGATTGTGCTATACACTGTATTCAACCCCCTTCTACAGTGTGTGTGACCTAACAAGTGGTATCAGAGCCTATCTGTTAACACACAAACAGTTTAAGATCCAAAAACAATCATGTCTGAAGCAGAAACTCCAACCAAGCCCACCAAAACTGAAGAACCCCCAAAGACTCAAATCCATAGTCGATATGAGGCTATTAGAGTTCCCATACTGAAACCATCTGAATATCCCATATGGAAGGTGAGGATGACTATGTTTCTGGAAGCTAAAAATCCAGAATATCTTGACAGAATCAATGAAGGACCTCACAAGCCAACAAAGCTCGCTGTTGTAGTTGTAGGTGAAGCAGCAAAGTCTGTACCAAAGGAGAAGAGTGATTACACTACTGAAGATATAACATCAATTGCTAAGGATGCTAAGGTACGACACTTGCTGCATAGTGCCATTGATAATATAATGTCAAATAGGGTAATTAACAGCAAGACTGCAAAGGAGATATGAGATACCTTGGAGACAGGGTGCCAGGGAACTGATTCGATTAAGAAGAACAGGAAGACAATACTCACTCAAGAGTATGTACACTTTGACTCAAAGCCTAATGAGTCATTGACTGATTTATATGACAGATTTGTCAAACTCCTAAATGATTTGTCACTAGTTGATAAGGAGTATGATCTTGAAGATTCAAACCTTAAATTCCTGTTAGCTCTTCCTGAAAGTTGGGATTTGAAGGCAACAATTATAAGAGACAACTATAATCTTGATGAAACAACTCTTGATGAAATTTATGGGATGCTCAAGACTCATGAACTTGAGATGGAACAAAGAAGCAAGAGGAAAGGAGGAAAGTCAAGGGCAGTTGCTCTTAAGGCTGAAGAAGAATCCCCCAAGACAGCTACCTCAAGGAAAGGCAAGGGAAAAGCGCTCATCACAAAGTCTGATACTGAGTCATCAGGTTCTGATAGTGATGATGACTCAGAAACTGAAAGCTTTCCTGAGATGGATGTTGATGAAGAGATGATGAAGTTGTGTGCTCTTATGATGAAAGGAATCACAAGGATTGCATACAGGAAATTCAGAAAGGGAAAGAGGTTTTCCAAGAAAGGTGCAAGTTTTGATAAGAAGAGTTTCAGAAAATCTGAAGGTAAAGAAGGGAAGTTTGACAGAGGAGATTACACAAATGTCAAATGCTACAACTGTGGTGAGAAAGGCCACATATCTCCTGATTGCAAGAAAGTGAAGAGTGACAAAGGAAAGGCTCTTGTCACAAAGAAGAAAAGCTAGACAGACACTTCAGATTCTGAAAGTGAGGAGAACTATGCCTTGATGGCAAATGCTGATAGCAGTCCTGAAGCTGCTGAGTTAAAGGTACCTCAAACTACTTATGCCTTTCATACTGATGACATTAATGAGTTGAGAAGATATCTTAAAACCATGTTCATTAGTTATAGAGATCAAACTTTAACATGTGAAAGATTAACTTCTGAAAATCTTGCTTGTAAAAAGAGGAATGATTATTTAGAAAAAGAGTTAGTCATGTTCCATCAAACTCAGAAAGATAGAGATGATGCTTTCTATGTTAGAAATGAAGTACTTAAAATGAATGAATCTCTAAAGACTGAGTTAGAAAAGGAAAGAGAGTTTATCAGGACTTGAACTAACTCTGGCAGAACAACTCAGAATTTGTTAAGTAGTGGAAACTGGAAAGAGGGCTTAGGTTATGGAGATGATAAGAATGATAAAGGAACTGTAGAAATTAAGCCTATAGTTGTTAAACAAAAGCCAAAGTTAAAACATGTTAAGTTTGTAGCTATAAAGTCTGATACTGAGAAATCAGAAGTTAAAGAGGAATTAACTTCTGACAAACTAAAACTGGAAAAGACAACTGAAGTAAATGTAGGCTTAATGACAAAGAAGCAGCTTAAGCATAAGCTGAAAGATGTAAAGAATATAAACAAGGTAAAGTCACCTAGGAAAAATAGGAATGGAAAGGAAGGTGTGAATAAAAGCAATGATTATAAGCCTGTTCCTAATGCTCCTAGAAAAACATGTCATAACTGTGGAAGTTCTAATCATCTGGCTTCTTTTTGCAGGAAGAATAAGAACATAAACTCCTTACCTTCAAAGTCAGGAGTTAAGAGTCAGTCTGTTAGATATAGGCCACAAAATCCTTGTTTTCATTGTGGTAGTTTATGGAATTCAAATTATACTTGTAAGGAGTATCATAGTTTGTACTATGATTATTATCAAATAAAACCTTCTTTAAAGAAAGTTAGCATTGTTCCTTCTAGTGTAAGTTCTGATACAAAGTCTGATAGTGTAAATGCTGATAAGAAAAATGTTAACATAAACTCTGATGCTAAATCCGCTGCAAATGTTAACAAGCCTAATAAGGCCAAAGGATCCAAGCAAGTCTGGGTCCTTAAAACTAATCATTAGTGGTCTTTGTGATTGCAGGGCAACAGGAAAAATATTCTAGTTCTGGATAGTGGATGCTCAGGACATATGACTGGAAATAAAGCCCTGCTATCAGACTTTGTGGAGAAGGCTGGCCCAAGTGTTTCTTATGGAGATGGCAATATTGGAAAAACATTGGGATATGGCAATATCAATCTTGGGAATGTCATCATTAATGAAGTAGCATTGGTCTCAGGACTTAAACACAATCTGCTGAATGTTAGTCAAATATGTGATAGAGGTTATTATGTGGATTTCTTTTAAGAACACTGCAAAGTTGTAAGCAAATCTACAGGCAAAGTTGTTCAGAAAGGATACAGGCATGGTAACATTTATGAAGCCAAGCTTTCAACAAGTACTGATGGGTCTGCAATCTGTCTGGTGAGTAGAACATCAATTGAAGAAAGCTGGAATTGGCACAAGAAACTCTCTCATTTAAATTTCAACAATATAAATGAACTGATCAAGAAAGATCTTGTGAGAGGACTGCCAAAATCAGTATTTGCTCCTGATGGCCTTTGTGATTCATGTCAGAAGGCTAAACAAATAAAATCTTCATTCAAGAGCAAGACTGAATCATCAATTCTTGAGCCTTATCACCTAGTTCATGTAGATCTATTTGGTCCAGTGAATGTCATGTCTATTGCAAAGAAAAAATATGCTATGGTCATAGTGGATGAGTTCACCCAATACACATGGGTGTATTTCTTGCACACAAAATGTGAAACTGTATCTATCTTGATTGATCATGTCAAGCGACTGGATAAATTGGTCAAAGATTCTTTGAAGATCATAAGAAGTGATAATGATACTGAGTTCAAGAATTTGACAATGGAAGAGTTCTGCAAAGACCATGGAATCAAGCAGGAATTTTCTGCTCCTGGAACTCCATAGCAAAATGGAGTTGTTGAAAGAAAGAATAGAACTCTTATTGAAGCTGCACGAACTATGCTTGATGAAGCAAAGCTACCAACCTATTTTTGGGCTGAAGCTGTGCAGACTGCTTGTTTTACTCAGAATGCAACACTCATTAACAAGTATGGAAAGACACCATATGAGATGGTGAAGAAAAAGAAGCCAAATCTGAAGTATTTTCATATATTTGGATGCAAGTGTTTTGTTCTTAAGACTCACCCTGAACAGCTATCCAAATTTGATTTAAAAGCTGATGAAGGAATTTTTGTTAGGTATCCACTTTCCATAAAAGCCTTCAGAGTCTACAATTTAAGAACAAGGGTTGTCATGGAATCTATCAATGTCTCCTTTGATGATAAGAAGATTACTAGACTTGAAGATTTCAATGATCATGATCAGCTGAGATTTGAAAATGAAGACTTAAATTCTGATACTGAAAATTCTGACAGTCTAAATCCTGATAATGCAAACTCTGATGGATTTAACTCTGATGTTATTGAAACTGTGGTGACTACGCCAAAGGAAGATGCACCTGTTCAGGGGGAGCATATTGAAGATACAAACACATCTCAAGAAGAATCAGAACATACAACTGGCTCTTCAAGTTCTGATTCATCAAGTTCTGATAAGCCAATTTCTGATAATTCTGAAAACTCAATTTCTGAAGGATCCAACTCAGAGAGCATAGTTTCAGGGGGAGCATCATAAAATGTTGATGAAGATAGCATGGATCATGGGGGAGCATCCAGTTCTAGAGAAAACCTTCCATCTGCAAGGAAGTGGACTAAATCACATACACATGACTTAATTATTGGAAATCCAGATGCAGGTGTCAGAACTAGAACTGCTACTTCAAGTGAATGCCTTTATAATTCTTTTCTTTCTCAGACTGAACCAAAGAAAGTGGAAGAACCTCTTCAAGATGCTGATTGGGTGCAAGCAATGCAGGAAGAGTTGAATGAATTTGAAAGAAATAAAGTCTGGACCCTAGTGCCAAGACCAAAGAACAGACTTGTTGTTGGTACAAAGTGGGTGTTCAGAAACAAAACTGATAGTGATGGCATAATTACAAGGAATAAAGCAAGGCTGGTTGCAAAAGGATATTCTCAACAGGAGGGAATTGATTATGATGAAACATTTGCACCAGTTGCTAGATTGGAAGCCATAAGGATATTTTTGGCTTATGCTGCTCACAAAAAGTTTACTGTCTTTCAAATGGACGTGAAAAGTGCTTTTCTCAATGGAGAGTTGGAAGAGGAAGTATATGTTGAACAACCTCCAGGCTTTGTAGATTCCAAATTTCCAAATCATGTCTACAGGCTTGATAAAGCACTTTATGGCCTTAAGCAAGCTCCAAGAGCATGGTATGAGACTTTAGCTCAGTTTCTTCTGGAAAGTGGATTTAACAGAGGAACTATTGACAAAACTCTGTTCTACCTCAACCATGGAAATGACTTACTTTTGGTTCAGATATATGTTGATGATATCATCTTTGGTTCTACAAATGACAGACTTTGCCAGAAGTTTGCTAAACTGATGCAGTCAAGATATCAAATGAGTATGATGGGGGAACTTAGCTATTTTCTGGGCCTTCAAGTCAAGCAGAATAAAGAAGGCACTTTTATTTATCAAACCAAGTACACCATAAATTTGCTGAAGAAATTTGGAATGCATGATTGTTCAAGTGCATCCACTCCCATGGCCACTGCAACAAAATTGGATAAGGATACTGGTAAATCAGTAGATATTACTGATTACAGAGGTATGATTGGCTCTCTACTCTATCTAACTGCTAGTAGACCTGATATCATGTATGCTACCTGTCTTTGTGCAAGATTTCAAGCAGATCCAAGAGAACCTCACTTAACAGATGTGAAAAGAATTTTCAAGTTTCTTAAGGGAACAGCTGATATGGGATTGTGGTATCCTAGAGAATCAGACTTTAAGCTAACAGGTTACTCAGATGCAGATTTTGCAGGTTGCAAAATTGACAGGAAAAGCACAAGTGGAAGCTGCCAATTTCTTGGAGGCAGATTGGTTTCTTGGTTTATCAAGAAACAAAAGTCAATTTCCACATCAACTGCAGAAGCAGAATACATTGCTGCAGGAAGCTGTTGTGCACAGATTCTTTGGATGAAGAATCTGTTACTGGATTATGGGTTAACATATTTTAAAATCCCTATTTACTGTGATAATCAAAGTGCTATTGCTATGACAGGTAATCCAGTTCAACACTCAATAACAAAGCACATCAGCATAAGGTACCACTTCATAAGGGAACATGTGGATGAAGGTATAATGGAATTGTACTTTATTCCAACAGATCAACAACTAGCAGATATCTTCACAAAACCACTGTGTGAAGCTACTTTTACAAGATTAGTAAATGAACTTGGAATGGTTTCAGGTTCTTTCTCTAAATCTGCTTAGTTTTTGTTCTGATGCATCAGACTTTATGATCAGTATTTACAGATAATATCATCTTTGTGTATTCTGTGCTTAATTGAAAATTGCTTAAGTACTAATTATTGTCTGATGTGAATTTCTAGACTCTGATAGTGATATGAATGTTTCTGTGATTATTCAATCCAATGAGGATAAATATGCTAGATGCTGACCTAGTAGTCTTTAATATACTAACAAATCCCATGTCTGAAGTAATTGTTTATGTGGAAATCTATTGACACAAGCAAATTCTGATATTGAGCTTAGTTAAGTTTACTTTGTCTATCCTATTACTAAGTCAACAACTAGAATAGTGATTCTCATCTGTTAAGTTCTGATGTTAGTAAATCTTGTGAATGTACTAAGTGCTGATAAGCCTCACTTATCAAAAGAAAAGAAAAAGAAATAAAAATCAGGTACTCCTTTGAGATCTAGAGTAAAAACTGTGGAAGGGAAGACCCAAGTGCATTGCTGGTATTAAGTAATATGCATCAGAAAAGCAAAAATAAATATTTCTCTTGGTGACTTTTCACACTCTATGATTACTGGAGAAATACTCTGATAATAGCATAAATTCTGATAAACAGTCGCGACTCACTTACACTGAGAAGCCACTGTAAAATGGAATTTCAAAAGATGCATAAAATGAGCACACAACAGTTGAGGTGGACTCATGTATGAACTCATTCTAAAGTAGACTTCAGAATCATGACAAATTTTGAGCAAAGTTCTTAGTTATGTCTTATTTTTAAGATGTACTGAAGTGAATCAGACTTTAATCTTTATCTGATATTTAGCTTACTGCACACACATACACTCCATATAAATGATGAAAATTACTATGGTGATAAATGGTGTTTTAGATGAACGTTTAAGTGTCTGTTACATAAATTATGAGGACAAGTTATGATGGAAGTTCTGATGATTAAGTTCTGAAGAAACGAAATCAGAATTTATGTGAAGAATTACAGAAATAGGCATTCATTTTTCGAGTTAAGATATCATATTATGATGACTGTTAAGTTCTGATATAAGTCTAAGTTCTTCAATTACACTCTGATTCTTTACTTGACTTATTTGTGGTTAAAATCTGAAACAGTCTTATTTAAAATCAGAATATGTTTGGGTGAGATATTAACATTCAATATAATTTGGGTTAGTGGTACACATCTATGCACAGTAATTTTTACTTGTTTCATGTGCGCATTAAATCCTGTTTTACACTTCCAATGGCTGTTTTTATTCTCATCAGTCTAGGGAGACGAGGTAGAATTATTTCTACCTATAACCATTCAATTTTCCTTGCGTCTCTTGGTATTCTATTGGCTATATAAACCAACACCTCTTTCCATCCATCACATCTCTCATTTTCTCTCAAACCCTCATACTCATCTCTTTTTCACTCATCACAACCATGGTTCATTACAACTTAGTTCTGAACTATGACACCTTCACTGTCAATATGAGGTGTATAGAATGGCAGCAGGAATGGCATGTTACTGTCATTCCTGATAAAATTTGGGACTCGGTTCCCCAAGAGGTCCTCACAGACCTCTTGTTCTTCTACATGGACTACCATCGCCATCTTAAGCGACTGGAAGAGGAACGGCTGGAAGCTCTCCGACAGCAGGAGTGTATTATTCATCTTGCTGTTCTTTTTGTTGAGAGTAGGAAGAAGAAATAATTTCTCCTACCTGTTTCTCTTCACCGTCGGCTTTGTCTGGCTCTTTAGCTTAGGACAAAAGCTGTTGATGTTAGGATTTATAGCTTAGGACAATCTTGTACTTTTCAACATGTAATTTGAATTTCATGAAATGTATTTGCTAAATATATTAATGAAATTTTATATTTATGCAAGATTTTGTCTCTGAGTCGTTTGATATTCTGATAACATGTTAAATCCTGATACTAACCATATTCTGATGACCTTCAAGCTCTGATACAAATCAAGTTCTGATTTTGACGTGGCAGGATTTATTTACTTGATTTATTTTTGGTTATTCTCTCATTTGTCATATTTTTACAGAATATTGGTCACGCAGTGATAAAAATTTATTAAGTGGGAACAGTTTTAAATTTTAAAAATAAAATTGAACTACCCTGATTAATGGGATTACTTGGTAAGTGGAACGGTTTTTCCTTGAAAAACTGCATGAGATAAGTCATGATTACGGAATACACGTGCCCATTAATTATCTTTTACTGCTGCATGTCTGACAGGTGTCCCAACGGTTACTTTTTCTACCGTGTATAAGTAAAAGAGAGAAAAGATTGTAAAATCTTTTATTTACTTTCACATTTTATCTCTCTCTCTCTTTACTTCTATTCTCTCTCATCTATTGACGATTTTTCATACAGATATTTTCTCAAACACCTTACAGGCAATCTTCTTTCTCACGAATTAACATGGCACCAAAGGACATAATCTTCGATGGAGCAACATTTGTTCCTAATAACTTCTCTGCTATTCTTAGCAAGTCAGAAGCACCTTCTGAACTTCATTTCATTCAGGACTTTCTCGCTAGTTTTAATATTGGGTATGCTCTGACTGAACCCGAAGCAGTTTCTAGTACTCAAGTACTGGAGTTCTGGAGAAGCGGTGTGTATGATGATGGTGGTGCTCAAGGGTCCCCAAGCATTATTTTTTCATCTGGGGAGGATGAGTACGTTGTGACGTTGTCTACGGTTCGACAAGCACTGCAGCTACTTGAGAACTGTGTCTACTCTACTGTTGACGAACCAGTTCTTCAAAACATGATGGCCAGTCTGGGATATGAAAGAACATTGGCAAAGTTGGGCCAGTTGAAGAGATCTTTCATTAGGAGGGAATGGAGTTTCTTCTTGATTGCATAACTAAAGCCTTTGCAAACAAATATTCCAATTTTGATGCAATTCCCATATTCAGCCAACAAATCGGGAATGCTCTCATACATCGAACTGATTTTGACTATGCACGTGCTGTTTTAGGTTTTATTGGGGACAGAATGAATGAAGATAAATCTACTGTTTATTTTGCTAGATTCTGTCAGCTTATTTATAGTTTCTATTGTGATAATAAGCCCCAAAATTATGGTGACTTAATTTCATCATTCAGAATAGCTAAAAGAGCTTTTACTGACTTATTATCTACTGATAATAAGAAGGTTGTGTTACGACCCCTTTCAATTCCTTTATCTGTCAAACAAGCCTTAATAACCTATGATCTTGTTAAGTACACTGCATTATACCCTGATGTTCAACCATCTAAACCTCATCCATCAGCACCTACCACCTCTACTCAAGCATCACAAACTTCTCAACCTCAATCATCAGAACCTACAGTGCAGCCTTCATCTTCCAAATCTAAGAGGACTAAGAAAGTACCTCAGAAATAACAGAAGAGAAGGAGATTCATTCTGCGAGATGAATCAGATGATGAGGAACAGGTTCCTGTATCAGAACCTGTTGTTCAAGAAGCTGAGAAGGTCTCTTCTCAGAAGGATGATGATATTGGGAGTTCTAGGCCTCTAAAAAGGCTTAGAAAGCATAATTCCGATGATAAAGCTCCTACTGTCACCTTAAAAGCTAAGAGATTCAAAACATTGACAAAAAGGCCTGAAGATTCTGGTAAAGGAATGGAAGCAGCAACTAAGGAAGGGGATCAGGAATCTCTGATCTCACAAGACCCTATTGAAGCTCACAATTCTCCTAGTGCTGATTCAGACCCTCATGCTACTCATCACTCACCACTACATGAGCCAGAATCCACTCATATACCTACACCTCCAGTATCTCCAATAAATGCTGATACGCAGGGGCCAAGTGATGAAATTGACAGTCATAACTTGGAAGTGCCTCAAGTTTTGCATCTAGAAGCTCCAACAATTCAAGTCACTCCACCAACAACATCAATTCCTGATGCTGATTTTCATCCAGAATTGCCTACAACACCTTCTCTGCATCTAGATACTGAAGATCAGATTTTAGGTGAGCATCAGAATATGGATGTTGATCAGAACTTAGTTGGAGATCAGTTCTTAGAGGATGATGTTGAAGCATCCATAGCTTCTCATACTATTCTTGTATCAGAAGATGCTGAAGCTGTTGACTCTGTAAGTTCTGATACTGCAAATGTTAATGCTACTGGTAATGCTGCTACAAATTTAGATGCTGATGCAGCTGGTCCTTCTGGACATGCACCTTTGTAAGCTCCTTTAAAGGCTGAAATAGTCAAAAAGTTTGTTACAGGGGAAGCACCAGTACCTTGGAGTGAAACTCCTAGAGGACAGGAGCGGACTAAGGAGTGGAACTCAGTTACCTTTGTTCCTATAGAAAAGATTCTTGCTGATCATTTGGCAAAAGCTGATGAGTTGTTAGTCAATGAAGATTTCAAGACACAGCTAAGAGTTACTGCACTTACTACAAGGCACCTTCAAGGTCAACAGTCTGTAACTCAGGCCAAAGTGGATAAGATTCAAGAATCCTTAATGCAGCAAGATACACTTGTCAAGCTGGACAAGAAAAGGTTTTTCAAACCTTCCTTTGATCAAATTACCAACATTGAGAAAACCCAAGAGAAACAACAGTCTCAGATTAATGAAGTTTTGAAAAATCAAGCTTCTCAGCAATCTCAACTCAATGAGATCCAATCCTCAGTGGAATTGCTTCTCTCTCTTCTTTTACCTGCTGATGCCAAAAAGGGGGAGAAAGTAATTAAGTCCAAATACAAACCTGATAAAATACTGAAGAAAAAGGATGATGGTAATGATCCGGGAAACTTAGGAATGGGTGGAGGTCGTGGTCGAGGTGGAGGTCTCGCATCAAGTAGAGCTGGGACTACAAGTCATAGAACAAGTTCTGATACTGGGAGAAGAATAACTTCTGATACTGGTAAAAGGATAAGTTCTTGAACTTTTGGATCTTGATGAAGAAATTTCAAGACCGTTATTTCTGAAAGAAAATCCAGGAATGGACTTTGAGAGTCTAATGGAAGAAGAGGCTAGGCTTAAGTTAGAAAAGGTCAACTCCAAATCTGAAGCTTCTGTTGTTAAAAAGAAACTTCCTACGGCTAAAGGCATTGTGATAAAAGAAAGGACAAATCCTGTGGCAACCAAGGCCAAATCACAATTGCAGATAGAACCAAGGTCCAAGGGCAAAGAAAAAGTTGGTGAACCTGTAACGGTTTATGTGCCTCCTATGGATGAAGAAATTTCTGTTGAAGATGCTGAACTTACTCTGACTTCGAGGACGATTTCTAAAACAACCTCTGACATGGCTCAAGTTGTTCAGAGTCAAGATATAGTTAGTTCTGATATAACAATGAAGCAAGCAACCTCTGACATAGCTCAAGTTGACTTGATATCAGAAGATAAGTCAAAGGAAACCTCTGACATTGCTCATGTTAAATCCTCAAAGTTACTCCTACCAGGATTCACTAAAGCCAAACAGACTCAACCTTTGAAGACTGTAGCAAGTGGCTTTGAAGCAAGAGCGGTTACTGGAAAGGAAGCAAGAGATAAATTTGGATTGGGTAGTGCTGATGAAAGAAGAGTGCAGAACACAACCAATGATCCAACTTCCTTAAGTGAACCAGGTGTTGGAGCAACTCTTGAAAGATTGAATCAACTAGAATCTGTACAGATGGTCTACCATACCTTCTTGAAAGAACACATCTTGTTATATTTCATGACAGATGGAAGGGTTTACCATATAAGGGAAAATGCTATACCACTGAAGTATTTTGAGGAACTAGAACATGTTTTATTCTTACTTCAAGTGAATGACAGAATAACAAAAAGTGTTGCAAGTTATTTGAAGACTCAAATTCAGAGACATAAAAGGCTTTATTCTGTAAAGTCTGACAGTACATACTGTCCCAAGTACAGAGATCACAAGGGTGATATTGTTGATATGAAGCCTAATACTGCAACGATCAGAACATATCTTGGTATTAAGGGACTTGAATTCAATCTAGAGTCTGACAAAGCCTATGTCATAAGGCTAGATCAGGAGTTGAGAAAAGCAAAAATTAATGATCTCAGATATGCTATCTTCCAAACTGGTGAAGATACTACAGAACTCAAAGATGCTAAAAGGAGGATGATTGATGAACTTAGATATGCTGATAGATGTTTGTTTAAAGAACTATTTCAGAACAACTCCTGACATCGAAGAGATTAGAAAGTGAAGCCAAGTCAAGATCTACAAATGCTCAAATTCTGATATGTATACAGACTGAAGTTGTTATCAGAAGTTAAAGTTGGTAAAGCTTTAAGGACTGTAAGTTGTAGTTATCTAGTCAAATTCTCATGCATTTGTACTTAATGTTTTTGACATCATCAAATAATTGTTAAACTTGTATATTATGCTAATTTACAAGTTGGGGGAGATTGTTAGATATATTTGATAATGTCATGTCTAATATAATTTATGTTTAGTTTTCAGATCTTACTTAAACAGGACAAATCAGTACTTAACTGAAATCAGCACTTATACTGAAGTCAGAACTTAAGTTATTAGTACTTAAGATTCAGGAGATATTTATCAGGAGATAATATCAGGACTTAAAGAAAACTTTCTAGAAAAGGAAGGCGCCTGATTGAAAGGAAAGAAGATCAAGAAAAACGTAAGAAGAGATATGCATGAAGAAGTAATTCTGTGAAGAATGGAATACTTGGAAAAAAGATAACTGGTTGATATATTTTAGGAAGCAGAATTATATTCCATATCTATTAGCGATTATCTTGTAACTGTGTGATATATAAACACAGACATAGGGTTTACACAATAAATGTTATCATTATCGAGAATATTATTCAATATAACCCTAGCAGCTCTCGTGATATTTGTTCATCACTGAGAGAGGACAGTTCAATATTGTAACAGAGTTTAATAAAGTTTGTTTTCTGTTACTTGTGTTCTTTGAATTCGATTTGATTGTGCTATACACTGTATTCAACCCCCTTCTACAGTGTGTGTGACCTAACACATTATTATTGTATATTTTATAATTATTTTTTACAACTATTGTACAGAATTATTGAAATAAAAAATTCCATGAAATTTATTATTATATAAAATTATTTTACATAACTTTTCTATATTTAATTATTCTTTATCACATAATAAAATATTATTATATAAAAAAGATTAAAATAAATATTTAAAGGTGAAACATGATTTGCTCATTTTATAAAGTGCATAATAAATCTTTTAAATAGTGTCAACCTAAAGTAAACAAATTAACATTACAAAAGAAAAGTTAACACAAAATAACTTTAAAAAAATAAAGAATTTTATTAACAACTTTTAAAAAAGAGAAGATAAAACAAAAGTTTATGTTTCAAACTTCATACCACTAACACATATCACATATTAATTACAAATTATTCTTAAAAAAATATTCATACTTAATTCAAAACTGCTCATTTTATAAAGTGCATTATAAATCTTTTAACTAGTGTCAACCTAAAGTAAACAAATTACCATTACAAAAAAAAAATTCACAAACTAACTTTGAAGAATGATAAAGAATTTTATTAACAACTTTTAGAAAAGAGAAGAGCTATATGGGGGACTTGGGTGCTGAGCAAAAACAATTGATCAAGAAGTTGGTCAACTTTCACATTTAAAACAAAAGTTTATGTTTTAAAATTCATACCACTACAACTAACCCTGACAGTACTTTTTTAATCGTAGTTAACCCGCAGCCGCTACTTTCGGGTGCGCATTGGGTAAACCCTACAGGCTCACGTAATAGCCTGCAAACCACGTGAACCAAGGTAAATCGCATTTAAGCGACAGGCTCTGACTCAAGAAGCATAATCATAAATTCTCCTCTTGTGGGATTTGAACTTGTGACCAAGAGTATAGTTATCCCCTCTTTAACCAACTGAGCTAACCCTTGCGGCCACCCTAACAGTACTAACACATGTTAACAAAACAAAAATAAATTACAAACTATTCTTAAAAAAATATTCATACTTAATTCAAAATAATAACTATTCCTCAAAATATTTTTCATACTTAATTCATAACAACATATTAATCAATGGAATAAAATTCTTTCAAAACAAATAGAAAAAATATAATTTTTATAAAATTTATTTTTGAAAATTTATCAGGGCACACATTATATACCAGCATGTTATTCCTTGTGTTTTAACCTATATATGTTACTGCCTTCATTAAAAATTTATTTTGCAAGACTAATTATATTACACAAGTACATGTATACATAATATATATGATGTATAGCGCAATGCACGCGTGAAAGAGGGATTTAGAGAGATTGATGCATACCATTTAGCTACGTAAAGATGTAAAAAAGGTGGGTAAAAAATCTGCAAATAGAAAAAAAGATTTAAATACATACTGCTCACATATTGTAATGACTGGGATTTTTGTGAAATATTTATATGAATAAAATATAGTTTCATGTTATAATTGTGGATTATGTGGAATTTTGGGTATATAATATTAAGTTATATGATGTTGTGATTTATGTGAATTTCTATGAAATAGTAATAAGGAACGGGCAAAGTCTCGTTCCAGTTTGATGAGTCACCAAAAATGGTTAAGTTATGATTGTCGGGTCGTCGAGTAGAACATGACCCGTTATTCAAAGGATGGATTAAATGAGAAGGATTAAGATTATAGAAAGTGAGGATTGTGATTTGGGTTTATAATTGAAAAGTTATTTTTGTTATTTAATTTATGGTGTAAGTGTTATGCGCGTAATCTGTTATTAAAAAGGGGATTAATGTGTAGGGCTGAGCATTCGGTCGGTTCGGTCAAAAACCGAACTGAACCGAATTAACCGAAAACCGAATTGATGATTTTTTCATGACCAAACCGAACCAAAATTTTGTATAAACCGAACCGAAAATCGAACTGAAATATTTTGGTTTATTCGGTTCGGTTTGGTTAACCGAAATATTTAAAAAATTATGTTTCTGCAAAAATATAAATGAAGTTGTACATTTTTTTTAAAAAAACAAGATAAATTAGACTATTAGAGACCATATACACGACCGAATAAAAAAAGAAACACAAAATAATTTTAAGATTTGAGATGCAAATCGGATTAAACATCATATGAATATATGATTCACAGCAGCAGCACAATCATCAAATTTCAGTTTACAAAATAAAAGTTACAGGCTTATAGCCATATGTTTTCATTAAAAGTTACAACCATCATATGAAATGGTTTTTACTCAAGCAAACAGGGGGATGAGGGACTAAGCAGACAGACTGAAACTACAGACTCAGGTTCCAGTTTAAAAAAAATGGGGGCATATGAAACTACAGAAGTACAGAGTACGGATTTTGCGCGCAACAGATTTTGTGAATTAAGATTTAGGTAATTAGGACTTAGGTTAGGAATTTAGGAATTACCGAATTAGGATCCCTCCCTAGCTGTTAGTCACGGCTCACAATCACAAGTATAGTCTGTATCTAAAATTATCTATAATATATTATATATATAATATAATTCAAATATATATATTTATACTATTCGGTTAATTCGGTTAAAACTGAATTAATATTTTAAAAAAGCGAACCGAACCAATTTTATTTCGGTTAAAACCGAAATAACCCAAATTTTCAAAAAAAACTTAAACCAAACCGAACCGAATTTTACCGGTTCGGTTCGATTTTTCAATTTCAGTTCGGTTTTGCTCAGCCCTATTAATGTGTTTGAGCATACCAATGTGAAATATGTTTGATGTTATTGACTGAATATATGTTGTTTTAAAGTTACGTGTGTGAATCTGTGATTCCCAAGTTTTAAAATATTTTTCAGAAGATTTATTTGATTAAAATAAGTATTATTTGATCTCTATACATTATTATAAAATTATTAAAATATGATCAAGGTGCAAAATTTATTTTATAAACTATAGAATAATCCCAGACACCTTTTGAAAATGATAGTTGGATTTAATTCGATGTTTTGATATTTTTAAGTGATTTTTCGGAGTTTATTTCTAATATTGGGGATTTATTTGTAAAATCTATAAAAAGTAAACTGTTCGCTTAAATATTAATCTAAAAATATCAACGGATAGATATTTTCATGAATCTTATTTTAAAAATAAGTTTCGCCATTAAATTCCTTGTTTGTTGTTTATTTAACAATTTACAAATTGTTTTTACTTGAAAAATCAGAAATTTAAATTGCCAAATTACCATTTTACCATTGCCATGTGTATATATACTCTCCTCCCCTCTTTTTCTTTTTCTTTCCACGTGTCTCTCACTCTTTCTCTCGAACTCTCTCTACTCTATCTCTCATCTCAGTAAAATCTCTCTCCTCTCCGTTCACCACCATGTGTGGGTGGTTTTCGATTTCGAGACCATCATTGTGATGGCTTTTGCTTCCTCTATGTCTATACATGGTTGTATGTGGTTGATTTTTCGATTTCTTTGAAACCCACCTTCGGGTTTTGTTCGGTTTTGGGTTATAATCAATTGAATCACAATTTTGTTGATGTTACTATGATTATGTGAGTAATTGATGATTAAAAACAAGTTATTGGTGGAGTTTCGGTTGGAAACCCCGAAACGGGGCACTACCGTGTTTTGCCGCCGTCGGCGGTGAGCCTACGGGGACAATGATGTTACTTGAGTCCGAAAATTTCACAAACACTTTGTTTTAAACTTGTATCCTTACATGCATGTGTGTGTTTAAGGTTTTTCTAAGGTTTTAAGATTTAATTTCTTGGGAATGATTTGAATTTGATATTTGGTTCGAGGTTTAGTGATTGAATACTAAAAAGGTTGATGCATGTCATTTTTTGGTATGAAAAACATGAAGGAAACTTTCGGTTTTAAAAGTATTTGGTTCGAATTATTTGATAAATTCGATTGGTATGACTTTTATTCATTAGTTTTGATTCGAATTAAGTTCGTTTCTTGATTCATGATCATGCATGTTGATTTTAATGGTTGCACATTGGTTAAGTGAAGAATAGAGTAATAATCTATGAAAAAGGAGTTACATGTCATAGTTTCGATATGGTATGTGAAGTCGTTAGTTGGAATTATATAAAACGAAATTGTATGTTACGTGATAAGTGTTGAGGATACTCGATTTTGATTATTGTGGTTGATTGTATTAGAAGGGTAAGCAAAATTATAAGTATGTCATGCCCGATTCTCGAAAATAAGGTGAATAGGTTTATATAAGGTATATATTCGATTTGATTTGGTGTCGGATTATATGAATTTATGATTATTTACTAAGTGTAAAATATCGAGATAGTCGGTGATATAGAGAGTATAAAGGTATATCATATTATGTGCTACGTGTTATGCATGTGTATATAAGATAAGCGAATATTGCGTTTGGGGTAGAAGTTTGACGTTCTGAGAAACGTCCGGAATCGATCAAGTTTCTAATTAGGGTTTATATTAGAATTGTAGATTTGGAAAGTGGAGACATTCAGGCTGAAAAAGGGAAAGAAGTCCTAGGTGGCAGTAGCTCAAGTTCCGTAAAATAGGAAAGCTTTTTTAGGTAAGTAACTCTGCCTTCTATTATGAATTGCTTATTGAGAGATTGTTGATGATATGCACTGATAGAATAAAGAGTATTCATAGAATTGTTATTGATCCTTGTGATAACCCTGTTATTGATCCTTGCGATAAACTCGTTATTGATCTTCGTGATAAACCATAATAGTAGTCCCTTGTTCCAATTGCTTATACCCTGCTCTCGTACTTTGTTAACCTATGATCCTTTGACCCTAAAAAGTGTCATAACGAACCTTTCATATATCAAATCTTGTTAACCTAGATTCCTTTGATAATCATTGTGCCATGCTTATGTGTTATTCTTTGGAACTATTTTGATCACGACCTCGTTTATTTTGTTTAACATTTGATCACTATCCTTGACTTGCGATCTTTGTTTACTTTCGATTTGTTCACTTTCCTTGAATTTTCGAAATGAACTTAAGAATGACTTTCGACTTGATTGAGTCCAAATGATTTCACATATTTGGTAATGTTAAAATGAACTTAGTCAAATCTTCTATACTTCCAACATAAAGGTTTTTCAAATGAATTCCTGATGGATTGGATAGAGATGTAAGAGACTAGTAGGATTAGTCCAGTCACGTAAGAGATTAGCGGGGATAGTCCAATATAAGGCTAAAATAATGTCATAAGTACCTTAATGACCGGATGAAGGTCAGTACGGGCTGATCACCCTTATTATATTTAAAAGATGGATATTCCAATCAAGAGTTCTTTGTTATTAAGTAATGAAAGTAAAAGTTTTATAAATATTGCAATAAGCGTTATCCTTTTCTTTAATTTGAAATTGAATAGTTTGAATTGAATCTCCTTTAATGTCTTGAGAATTTTGTTGAGAACCCTGCCACTATACTTTTATAATTAATGCTCATAGCTTAGAGCGATTAATCTCTCAAAGTGTGAAACTCTCCTAGAACCATATTGTTTGATCTTGAGAATCATTGGTTATACCAGCTTGAATCCTAAAAGCTTTGAAACCTTTCCTTGGAACCCACCCTTCCCAGAAATTGATAGAAAGCTACCACCTATTTGGTTTTTAATTTTGAGATAGAATGCCTCAAATGTTGTTACTTATGTTGAAATTTAGAACTGTTTATATAGTTACTTGCTGAGCTTCTTTTGCTCATTTATTTGCTTTGATCTAACCATGACAGTTAAGTAAGAAGATGGCCAGACTTAGGCGCACCGCTCGCAAGAGCATTCCTGGCTGTCCCTACCGTGTTGTGGGATTTCAGATGGCAGATCAGGTAGATGTTGTGTGAGCAAGCGACAATAAGATGGTGGGAAATGTATTAGCTGAATCAGATACTTTTGGGTTATCTATCGATTCCAATTCGGAAACAGATAATTTGGTTTTAATTATATTTTGGGTTGTAATAATATTATTCTGGTTGATAGTTGTAATCTTGTCTCATACTTTATCCTGTTAGATCATGTTCATTTCGGGGTTTATTATATTTCTGTTGTTATTATATTGGTATAGTGGTATTGTGGGTCCTCATTCCTAACCTCGAGTTTGAGGGCATCACACATATGGTATTAAAAAAGGTTAGAAACAAAGATTTAATTACCTTATGTTTAAGCTTATGAAGTTTTTTAACTCAAGCTACCCCCGTACATCTGTTATTCACTGATTAGATTATATATACTAATGGAAATATGATAGGAAAATTTAAAAAAAAAATTATTCTTACCTCTCATATTACGCCAAAGAAAATAATAGGAGTCATTTATATTTATATAAAATGAAGGTGAATTGATAAGTCATTTATTCACTGTAACTAGAAAAACAGGAACATGTATGTGTTTAATATGTTAACTGTATGTGTTTAATGTGTTATGTCTTAATTAACGTGTATCTATTTAAAATGTTAGCACATTGTCAACTCTGCATATTAAATAAGTGAGAGATGTGTTTAATGTGTTATGTCTTAATTAACGTGTATATATTTAATGTTAACATGTTGTCAACTCTGCACATAAAATAAGCGAGGGATATTATAGTAATTACTGATTAGGACTTGAAATCAAGACTTGGCCCAATTTTTGAAAAATTCATGCATGAATTTATCAGAGGTTGTGACATGATAGTTGGTGATATTATCTCACATTGGATAAAGGTCTAGAGGTGCTGATATGAAATCAAGCGGTGTTACATCACAATGGTTAGAGAGATACACTTTGGATCATATATAAGGACTATTTTTTCAAGCCTAACGATGACGTAAAAGTTTTAGTGGGGGAGGGAGTCTATCTCACATCAGGGGAGATTTAAGACTTCAATACAGTTTATAAGATAAAAGTACTATTACTAATTGCACAACAAAATTATGATATTTTGGCGGCCCATGATGGGCCTATTGACTACCCAAATTGACTATATTTCGGCCGATAGGTTTCAGTTTGTTAGTAATCAAACCCGAATCTTGATGATAAGCAATTCATATGGCATAATTATATTAAGACAAATTGTAGTTTTCAATGGCTAGCCATCCTAAAGGATAACCGTTGAAGTAGTAGCCCGTCAACAAATGAGGTTTTTGTAATATTTTTTGTGTGATTCTTATTATAGATAATAATACTGTTATTCATTCAGAAGTCATGTTGACCCAATGAATAATTTAGAATAGTGTGGCTAATTGTAAATACTCAATGTCATGTAATTCTGATTAAGTAAAGTGAGTTATCAAGTGCTAAATGAAGCTACAACATCAACGACTAACTACAACTACATCAACAATTAATCCAAATGTCCAATTGGTGTCAACGAATAAAAAAACTGAAATAGCTGGTGATAGTGACATGACATTGGTTAAATCTTGAGTCTAATACAACACATGCACTTATGAGAATCTCAGTAAAAAAATGGAAGTAAAGACAAACTTTGCATGTGACCTTGAATTCTGAAGAAAAAGAAACATTCGATTTTTATGCATGACAAATTGGAGGGATATTCAAAGAAATATATCAATATAAATTCGAGCCTCATTTGTTAAGTCTCACGGTAAAGAATGGATACGCAATCTTGATCGGACTCGAAGACTGTGTTATGTATTATTTAGCAACCATTATAACTTGGTAAACCAACTTGTAGCATATGTTTCACTTAGGAAATATGTTTTAAATTTTTCATAGAGCTAAAGATGGAGAGGTCCTCTGAGTGAAACAATGTAAACTGCAACTGTAAGATTACTTTGTAATCATAACATATCATTTCTTCAATATAAACCTCATGTGGCAAGTCAAAAAACAAATCATCTGAATATTTTGAATATCTATGTTCAGTTTTATTTCTCAAATAAAAAATATTGTGAAATTTTTATTTTGTAAACAACCCCCTCTACAAATTAACCTTAGTTGATTGTTAGTGAATAACACAATTAATTTTGGTCAGGGGAATCAGGACTTAACCCGATTTTCTTAAAAAAAGTGAGATTTGGACCAGATCGTCATTAAAGTTTGCAACTTAAATCAATCATAAATTCAATTTTAAAATTTAGTAATTGAAATTTTCTTTGATCACATAATATGTTATTATAAATTAACCTAAGTTGATTGTTAGTGAATAACACAATTAATTTTGGTCAGGGAATCACGACTTAACCTGATATTTTTTTAAAAAGTGAAATTTGGACCGGATCGTCATTAAAGTTTGCAACTTAAATCAATCATAAATTCAATTTTAGGATTTAGTAATTGAAATTTTCTTTGATCACATAATACGTTATTTTAACAAGTTACACCGCTTTAATCAAATGCAACAAAAATTAAGCTAAACTGCACCAGTTTAATCAAATACAATTAACAATAACTTTCGGAAATACGAAAAAGAAGTTGCAAATGTATTTTTACAAATAATTTTAAAAAAATATTAAAATTATAAAAAAAACTTAAAATATATTTTTGACAATTTTCCAAAATAAAAAGCCTCCCAGCTATGCTACTTCACTCATCCGGGGAGCCCAAACAATTTTTTTACGAAAATATAAATTCAAAATGTTTAGCAATTAAATTATAAATAAATTGAGATAGATAATGATGAAATATTTTTTTCCCAAATAAATTACGTACATAAATAAACTACATACATGGTTACTAAATATATAATTATATAGATAGCAGTATATAACTCGTGCGATGCACAGCTGTTTTTATCATTATATATTGTAAATTCTAATTTTGATTATACCTCTGAAATATTTTTTTTTTTTAAATTTTAATATGTTGCCGGCGGGATTCGAACCTTATACCTGTTAAATAATACTAATTTTTAAGAATAAATCTAACGGTCAACAACGACCGACAACCAAATTTTCAATGTTTCGTCTTTAATATAATAGTGTAGATCAGTGTTCCAGAAATCGTCCGCGTAGCCGATATATCGGCCGAGAAATCGGAAAATCTGGCAGCTGTGATCTTATTGGACTGGATCGGCCTATTAACCGGTTTAGATAAAAACAGGTCAAAACTCGGGTTTGACCCGAAAAATCGGGTTAACTAAAGCAAAAACAGACGGTGCAAGTTCAGTACCAATAATTGATTCTAGAGCTCACAACGGAGAAGGAGAGAAAAGTGATCAGTTCTAAACCGCTTGCTGAGTTTCATTGAAGCTAAGATCAAGGTAAGTGGATTTCAATTTCTTTTTGTGTGGACCTGTTTAAGCCTTTGGTTAAGCTGTTAAGACTGGTGGATGGTGATTTGAAACTTTCAATGGGTTTTATTTACGGTGAGCTTAAAGATACTAAAAAATAAGTAATCAAAATTTGTAAAGATGTAAGGGAAATCTATAATCCTATTATGTATATCATTGACTCGAGAATCAAGGATCGACTCGATAGCCCTTTACACTTAACTGGTTATCTTTTGAATCCCTATTATTATTATAGAGATGATGAAGTGAAGATGGATCCTAATTGTATGGGAGCCTTACTGACTTGTGTCGAGGCTTTCTTCCCGGATGATTTCCAAACTCAAAATCTGGTGACTAATGTTGAGCTGCATAAGTATAAGGAAATGGAAGGAATTTTCTCAAAGAAATTAGTTGTCTCAGGGAGAATCAAGAATGATGAACATTTTAATCCAGGTAATCAAATCGAATTATTTCCCTTGCTCATTCATTATTAGTTTATTAAATTTGCACATGTTTTAAATGATAGTTGCATGGTGGTCTAACTACGGATCTGAGACACCAAATTTACGTAAAATGACCATGAAAATACTTGCACTCACAACAAGCTCATCAGGATGTGAAAGGAACTGGAGTGCTTTTGAAGGGGTTCATTGTTTAAATAAATTTATAATTATTATATTGGTTCTTAACACTTTAAACATACTTTCTAGACTTTTTATGAATGTTTTTTCTTATTGTTAGATCCATACCAAAAAAAGGAACAAGCTTGATTCAGAAAGGTTAAATGACCTTGTTTATGTCCAGTTCAATTCTAGACTTGTTAACAAGAATAGAAAGTTAAAGGACAATTGTGATCCATTGCTAGCGAATGATGCTCGAATGGCTCATGAATGGATTGTAAAATGCAACGAGGATGAAGAGTCTGAAGGTTCGACAACTACCTGCAATGAAACAGTGAGGGAGCTTGATGAGGACGATTTCCAATCTGAAGAAGAGGAACCAGTTGATTTTAATGATGATTTTCTGTTTGGTGACTCGCATAATGAATGTTGGTGATCTTTTTGAATCAAAGTAGCTCTTAAAACATTTTGATCGTGTAGTATTATATTAGTTGCTACATCAATCCATAAGGGATTTTTTTAGTGATTTTGCTAGTACGGTGAATATCAAGATAGTGTCAAATGTTGAAATTAATATTACTGCAGCTGTAAGTATTTTGGATGTAAATGTGCCTGAAGAAATTTATTTTTGCTATATGTACAACAGTACAAGACTGTAATATTAAGTTGTAGTCACTAACCAGTAGTATTAAGAAAGTTAATCCATTGAATGGATTTTTATTTCTCTGTTCAGTTTTCATGTTTTTTCTGTTTTTCATTGTATATATTATTATATAATATATATTAATATTTAATTGATCCGATTTCTCTACCGATTAATCCCTGATTCGCCGATTAATCCTAAATCGATAGCTCGGCCGATCTTCCCCGATTCCCGATTTTTACAACACTGGTACAGATAGGAATATAATATAAATATCCTATTTTTAATATAATAGTATGGATAGGCGATTAATTTTAGGTGTCTTTTTGTAAATATAATATTAAGTGTCATAATATAAGTGTCCTATTTTAAATATAATAGAATTGATATGTGAGTAATTTTAGGTGTCTTGTTTTAAATATTGTATAATATTAAGTGTTCTATTTTAAATATAATAGAACGACGAACAACCAACAACCAAACATTTAATGTTTCGTCTCTAATATAATACTAACCTATAATCCGTGCGATGCAGATATTGCTTTTAACACTCGAATAATTTTTAATAATATATTTTATCTTAAAATTATTAATATATTAATATAAATTTTTAATAGTTGAAAAATAAATTGAAGAACATAATAAATTATAATAATACATGTTTTGTGATAATTTGAGACTTTACTGAAAAAAAATATATAATATAATATATTATTCACGGAACTCGAATTTTGAACCCGTAGAAATTGTTAAAAATACAAAATATAAAGTTTTAATATAGTACGTTATTGACGAAATTCGAACAATGAACCTATGAGAGCATTTTAAATATGGATTTAATATTTTTTTATTATTATATCCAATATTTCCCATTTATCTGTCTTTAGATCTTACTCCCTCTATTTTTTTTATTTGTCGCTTTGACTTTTGCACACATTTCAATATTCTTTGACCGACTAGTTAAAATTATCATTTATAAAATTTTCTTTTTGTAAATAAAAGTAGATAACTTATATTTAAATTCACAAAAAGAAAATTTTTAAAATCATATTTCTAACTAGCCGGTCAAACCACATTGAAATACGTGCAAAAGTCAAAGCGACCAAAAAAAACAGAGGGAGTATTTAGCTTACCAAACAATTGTACCGAATAATCGACCAACTACCAACCAAATAGAGGATATTTTGCTTATAAATAGTAGATTATAGATAAATAGAGATACAGATAAATAGCGAAAACAATTTCCTGAAAAAATAAATATAAATAGTGCAAACCAAAGTTATTTACCTAGCTAGTCCATATCTAACGTTCAACTGAAATCTTACCCCCTAGGGTTTTGAAGTCGGTTGCAAAAAGGGGGTTTAAGCCTTCAATCTCTGTCTCTCTCTCTCTAATAAACAAATATTACAGACATATCTCTCTTATAGTCGAGGTGAATAATGGCGACGGCGACAGAAGCTCAGGCCGTCAAGTCTCTTAACACTTCCGCCGGCCGCCGCCGTTTTGTGGTACACTTCTTCTTAATTGCACTTTTTATTGTTCCTCTTTCTATTTCTTGTTCAAAGTTAAAAGCTTTTTTAGAATTTGTTTCGAAAGTTATGAGCTTTATGTTATTATTTAAAGTTGTGTAATTGTGTTTGCAGTTCAAGACATTCTCTCAACGAGTTGAAGATATCGATATCGATGTTTATCGCAGTCTTCATCCTCTTAATTCTGAACCTTCCCCGGGCTCTACCTTTTTCCGTGATTGTCTTGTTGAATGGAGGGTATGATATGATCAGTTATTACTCTTATCCTTGTTGTTGTGTGTGTCAATTAGCTTTATATGTGTGTGCTCTGCTCGCTTCCTGGGGGTTGAGGGGCCTGTTTACCGTAATGTTGCAACTTTGTGACTACATTTTTAAATACTGGCCTAAAATGAAGGTGTTTGCGACATGCTCAAGTGCACATTAAGGAGATTTTAATTCAGGTTCTATTTCCAGATTGTGGATCCGGTGTAGTTGTAATAATGGATAGATTAAGGGGGCGTTTGGTTGATGGTTATATACGTATGTATGTATGTGCGTATGTATAATGTATATATGTAGGCTATAAGTTAGTAGAATCTTATTCCCATGTGTTAATGTTTTGTTGAGGATTTAACGTGCTGCAATTGGAAACTCATTTCTAGTAAGCAGATAACTCATTCCTCACTTACCAATGTGATTTCAATTCATTTCTGTTCCTATTTCACCCCCTGCTTTCAACAAATTAAGTTGATCACTCTCCCTCTTTATTTAATTATATAAAATTGTAGGAGTCCTGTAGTACGGTAATATTTTTTAAATTACGTGGACTTGTGTCTATTTCTAAGCATGCAATCATTATAAGCTTTGCTGGTACTATTATCATGTGGTTGATGTTGTGTTTATCTATGTTTTTTTTGTGTCTTGTTGATAATTTTTTCTTGTCCACACGCGACCCAGGAACTAAATACAGCAGAGGACTTTATATCATTTTACGAGGAAATGTTACCGCTTGTACAAACACTACCCCAAATTATATTGCAGAAGGAATTGATATTATTAAAACTTCTGTCAAGACTGCAATTTAAAGCAAGACTATCACTCGAGCCCATACTCAGGTATTGCAGTATGGAAGGATTAGCTCTGTGTTTGTAGTAGTGCTCCTAAGAATGAAAAGATCTTTAGAATATAGTTTATACCTAGCATCCGTGTAAATCTAATACAATCAGTGTTTTTCTTTATCTTGTTGCATTAGCTGAACAATACCGTTTGTCACTTTTACTGAAAAATATCGTTTGTCACTTTGATTCATAAGACATGTTCCTATTATTTAAATTCTTTCATAAATGGCCACAGTTATACATTTATTTCAATGTGGTGTTTATGGTTTACCCTTGATAATAATGCTTTTTATAAATGACGTATTTTACTTTTGTAAAACAACCGAATTGGAATACAATTTAATCGTATGAAAAAGTCAATTAGTTAAAATTTGGACTTCCACAAATTCCTGGTTTGATTAGACGACTGAACCGGCAACAAAGCAATCTACTTTAGATTATCTGTTTTAAATGGATTTCCTTGCAACTGATAGCCATACATAATCTCTGAACTACTTTGTTGGTTTTAATTTTAATGCTCTTGGAAAATCAAATTTGGTACAATATCAGTTACTTTCTGAGGTTTTAATTTAGCATCACAGATCTGATTATCCATTGAATATTGTCCTGTATGAAATGTGAAACATTTCTCTATTACTTTGATGTCTTGCTTTTTCCCCAACTTGACACTGGAAGATTTTTTGTCTCTACAGGATGATTGCAGCACTATCTAGGGATCTTGTGCAGGACTTCATACCGTGAGTTGTTATTTAAGTTCCAGTATTGGTCATTTGGTAGGAATAGTTCATTATTTGGGTCTGTCATTCACTTGTTTTCATAATATTTTAAATGTTTAAGATTCACGGATAATAATCCAGGAGAATACATTCTTTCTAATAGAGAGCTTGAGTTTCAAATATTATAGCTACTTCCTCTCTGGTGGATCTACTGTTTCAATTGGATTACTTTGAGACCTTTAATTTCTCAAGGACCAATAAAATCTTTAATGGGATAATACTGTCAAGACTTTAGTGCAAATCTGCAACATTAAACTTCTTTTTGTTCTCCAAGGTTCAGTTAATGTTACTTTAAAAAACTCAAATTATATTGAATACCATTTTGGTGTTGAGATTCTTTAGTCTCTACTCTACTACATCATTGAATCTGTATATTTCGAGCTCGGGTAGTTTTTATTATGGCCCTGTTTGGCAATTAGCTGTTAGCTGTAGCGGTTTGAAATAGCTGTTTTGAGTAGCTAATTGAGTTAGCTGTTTTGACTAGCTTATTGAATTTAGCTATTGTGAATAAAACTATTTGGTAAATAGATTTTTCATTTAACTTCTTGTACTATTTACTTGAAAAAGCTCCTCCTAGTAGCTTTTTTAAAATTAGCTATTTGGAACCAAAAAGCTATTTCAAAAAGCTAACACTAATATTAGAGGTTTCATTTGGTCAAACCTCTAATTTGATTCAAAAAACTATATTTGTGCCATAAAGCTAACTTCCAAAACAGCTCTTGTTTTATTTAATGTTCTGAAAACATTCCGTGTATTTATTTTTTTCAGTTTTCTCCGAAAAATTGCTGATTCTTTAGTATCTCTTCTCAAAAGTGGCGCAGACAGGGATCCAGAAATAATCGACCAGGTCTAATTTGTAAATCATTTACAATGTTTTAACATAAGTTTGGTTTTATTCTTTAAATTGCCAATTAATATAGCCCTAAAATCCCCCTCTTTTCAACATGCAGATATTTACGTCCTGGTCATATATTATGATGCATCTGCAAAAATATCTTGTGCGTGATGTTGTTTTTGTTCTCAAGTAAGTAAAGTAGAATAACTCAGTTGACATTTGTTATTATGTCTAAAGTGTCTTGTTAGTCATGTCTGTGCTCTCAAGTATAATAGCTTCTTTAACATTGGTCATTATGGCTAATAATGCTGCACATGCATGAAGCTTCTGAAGATCTTACAAAGAATGCATTGCATGAATGTCACTATATATTGGTCTTGTCCTGTGAGAACAGATGATGATGCTAGGAAATATATACTCGATTTGTTTTAAGCGATGGGTTGTAATTATTGTATTTAGAAAAATTTGCTCTTCAAGTATGGAGATAATTTTTTTAAAGAATTTTTCCCGTTTTTTATCATGGTAGTAGATCATTACCAGGATCTATGTCTGCATTACTAGAATCTTATCTTCGTAAGAATTTGGTGGTTGTGAAGTTGATTTGAGCAGTCTTTTTCTTCATTATTTTTGTGAGTAAAGTCATATGTAGTTGGGATAGAAATTAAAAAACATCTTTGGTTTATTGAAGGGTTCGTCATCCTGCTGGATTTGGATGAGTTCTCTCTTCCCTTCCACCTGCTGGCCTACATTAAATTTAAAGTAGGGAGTGAAAAGCGAAAATGTAATATTACTACATATTTACCGGTTTAACATTGTTTCAGCTGGTCATTGTATATATACATGATTGTTCAATAGATAGCGTTAATATAGATTGAGGAAGAGCAGTGTATGGTAAATATGCACGTAGTTACTGAATCAGGGAAATATGATTTATGAAAAATTGAAAGCATTAAATCCATATTACATTCTGTAAATAATTAATACAAATAGCTTTATGTGTTATTGTAAATCAATACCCGGCTTGATAAAAATCAAACCATAATAAAGCATAATCTAAAGTTTAAGGAATCAACTCCGTAAGTAAAGAATACAAATAGCTTAATGTGTTATTGCAAATCAAATATGAAATACCCGACATATTAGGAATCAACTCATAATAAAGCATAATTTAAAGTTTAAGGATCCTAATTTTTTTTAACTAAATATGATTATTTCTAATTGGTGCTGGTAATTACTATTAAAGGGTGATAATGTCTTGGTCTGATCTGCATTAGTTATGTTGCAAATGCAAGTGGTAAGCACATTACCAATAGACATAATACAAAGTGTGAGAGAATATTATATTGTAAGTATATAATTGCATTTAAATTGAGTTGTCGAGAACATGAAGTTTTAAGTTTCTGTGGTTTAATTTAGTTCAGGTCAATGATTCCGGGATTTGGAAATAATGCTCACATGTTTTTGTATAGATCCAACATTCAATAGAACATTGTAGTCTCTCCCTCCCTGAAGATCACATTGATGTATATATTTCAGAATTGGTGTCATTTTTGTCTCGAGCAACAGGAAATTTTTATGGTTGATGTATCTACTTAAATTTTTCTACTTCTCTGGGCTATTACTTTGGGACAATATTATTATTTGATTTAGAAATTATGTCCTTTCATATTTTATATTTTGAGCGATCCAGCATTAATACATTCTAATCCCCCTCTCCATCCCTCTCTCTCTCTCTCACAAAGAGTTACAGTGAAGCTAAGGTATTATCAAAAAGATTACATTCAAGAATTTATGGCAGAATCAGTGTCATTCTTGTTGAGAAATGCTCCAGAAAAGCAGCTTGAAAAAGGTATTTCAATCCTTTGTTGATTGAGCTGTGTATATTTGGTAAACTATTTGAGGTGTAAGAAGGTTGGATGCACATTTTCCTTAGATGAACTGAACTCCTTTTGTTCCTTGCGTGCACAATTTGGCTTGGATGCTATGGTATAATTATTTCTTAGTTTCGATTCAAGTTTGAAGGACTTCTCTTGAATTTTCAACCAATATATGGTGTGGATGTGATAGTTTGGGAGGAAATCATGTGAATCATGCATTATGCATACTTTAATGGATTCTATTCACGACGGGGAACTGTTTTGAAATTTTATATTTGGACATGCATCTATTACCCTTCCATTTTTTTTTCTTTTAACTTTTTATGTGCTTCCTGCTAAGTGTTGCCTTCCTATGTAAAATTAAAACACCTTACATATGTCTCTTTTACATATGTCTTTTATACCCTCGGCCTTATTTAATTTTGCACGTAGAACCTATCTGTTGTGAGCTCTGAAATTTACGTGATGCTTAATTAATTGGGTTCCTTTCGGGATTTACCATTTCTCTATAGGCAGTCATCCTATGAATATGGCTGTTATATTTACTCTTTGCTGTTGAAGCTTAAGTGTTCTCCAGCTACGAGCAGGTGAAATGAAAAAATAGAGGGTTGCAGAAAGGGGCTTAGTATCCTTCTTTATATACTTGCACAACACATAACAGAACTTTGTGTATGTATGGAATCCTTTTTATGATAGAAGGTGCAAATCTAAAAAATTATAAATTATTTGCTCAAAAATGTACATACTTGAGTTATTTACTAGGTGGTGCATTTGTCCAAGGTGCACTTTTCAATATTATTATTGGAGTAACCATGTCAAGCATTGTCCTATCATCTAACATTGCATTATGTGGTAGCAAATTTATAGACTCGTGATATTGGGCAATTAGTTGCAAGTTGCATATTTGCATGCTTTAATAGGCCTTCCATTCAAAACTTCACATTTTTCTATATAGATTTTGTGAAATGTATTTCTAATACGAGCACTCTAATAACTTTTACTCGGTAATTAATAAAACATTGTGCAGGTATTCGAGAAATTTTGCTTGAAGTTGTGAAGAAACCTTTAGAGATGAGAACATCCGGTGCTAGTGCATTACTATTCTGTATTATGAGAGGAACCTCATCGAATTTGCATTCAAGAGCTAAGAAGGTGATCAGGGCGTTGTTGAATAAGTCGATATTTACCATTGGTGATGGATTATCTAAAGGCAAGTCTTTGTACGTTTATGCTGGTGTTTATTTTTATTTGCCCGTATCGTTATCATGATAATGAAATGTGGTTTAAGTCCACTGTGGAACATTTTTTCTTTACTATTCTCATGTCACGTGGTTTAAAAAATCACAAAACTATAGTGGTCGTACCCAGAAAATTAAAAAACAAATTAAATGTGTTTAAATTTTATTTAAAGTGGATCTAAAAATATTTTTGAAGTTTGAATGTTAATATTATGTACAATCAGTATAAAAATAATGGATGTATTATTACATTTTTAGTGGGTTCAGTTTATCGCAGTCTTGCTTGTGTAATGTTATTTTTACCTTCATTATATTTCTATGTTGCCATCTATATTTACCTCTCTTGCTCATTTAGGCTCTGGCATTGAAGTCGAAGTTGTTATTGCAACCTTTCAGAGACTATGTGAGGAGTTAGAGCCTGCAGAGTTGGAAGTAGTTTGGGATTCTATGATTATTGAAATGAGAGCAACTCTTGAAAGTAGGTTAGAAGTAGATTGGAATTCAATGAATGCTGAAATAAGTGCAGCTCTTGAAAGTGAATACTCATCGCACCTCAGATGTCTCCTATCGGTGCTTGTATCTACACTCCATAGAAACTACATACGGAAACTTTCAGGTGATATAATATATGAATATAAAATATTTCTTCTTCTCTCTCTCTCTATATATATACATACACAATATATTATGTTAGCTATATACGAAACTACTTACAAAAACTTTCAGGTGATAGTAGTAGGTTAAAGGTGATACTTATATCTTCAAACATATAAATATTGTTGTTCTGCAGATTATGAACCCCTGCTTAAGCTAGTTGCTAGACTTACGGAGACGTATTTGGTCAAAGCTGAGGAACAAGCATCTGAAATTATTGGCAAAGTTATGCAATTAATGCTCTGCATTCTTGACGGTCTGAATTCTACTTGCAATATGGTAGCCATTTCCAGAGTGTCGCAGGAATGGGCTCCAGTGTTTAAACTAAGGAACTCTAGGTACTTCTACGCTTATGTTTATATTTCAGGGAGTCTCTGTTTTATTTGTCACCATTTTTTTTTCTGTTATTTCTCTATATTTGGTTCCTCTAGTTTGTAATTTGTAATTTAAGTTTCATGATTTCAGTTTGTTGGCATTTATCAAGCAGCTTTTGTCAAGAAATCAGGGGCTAGTGCATGCCTTCGGAATTAATATTATTAAGTAAGATATGTATGTAGATGTTTTTTATTTCTAAAATTGTGTAAAATTCTTAAATTAATTTTTTTATGATGGGATGGCAGGGCACTAAACGATTCAGTTGAAGCTTTTGAAGAAGAAGTTGTATATTTGTTACTTACATTCTTTGAGAGATTGGATGAGCCATGCTCTAGTTTATTACAGGGGGAAACCAGCGAAAGGCTTTTGAAAGTTCTTAATTTTTTTCAGAAAACTATTGAAAATTGGGTTCAGGCAGTCAATGATAAAATACACGGAAAACCATCATGTGTTCAGTTTCAAGAAAATAAGCTGGTAGTGCTGTATGGAGTTGTTAGGAGCTTCCCTTATGTAATTGATGTCCAGTCAAATGCAACTTTGCTAATGGACTTGGTGGAAGCACTTGACCAGCTTCTTTTATCCGATTCTGGTAAGGATGTTCAAATGACGAACTATAGCATTACCTGAATCTAACACCTTTATTGATGGATCTTATACTATTTTATCTAGTTTAGCCATTTTTAGTTATGTAGACATGTTGTGTAGTTGCATCTGTGGAATGCTGTACTACGGTGTACTTTAACTGTTAACTAAATTTATTGTCAGTACACGTTTTGACTTAGCTATTTCTTCTCGACTTGTTTACAGGATATATATAATGGTCTGGACAGCTGTATTTAATATATCCACTCTTTAATTTTTAAAACATTCATACTGGCCTGCGGCTTGCCAAATAAGGAATAATAACCTGTTCCTGCTGAAAACCCATTTTTGTTGTTTTATACCAAAACAAATAGTTGCAGAAAATTTGGTGTTTCATCTCCAATGAACTGATAAATTTATATGTTATAGCCAATTTCATCTCAAAAGGATAATTTCTTTATAGTTGTGGTCGTTCTTGACTTAGCTTTATATTGTTATTAATTATTAATTACTGACTTGTTTATACAGAGAACATTGTAGGATTCACCAAAAACACTTGGACAAGCTTGATTGGTTGCTGTTTGGGTTCATATAATAAATTACATTCTGTTTGTCAAATATGCTATGATGAAGCTTCGGTTGGAAAGTTCTTAAAACTTGCAAAGAAATACAAAAGTTCTTCTCAGGTTTTGTGTCCTGTAGCTGACTTCTTGGATTCAATGGACAAGTAAGTGGGCTATAACTTGGTTTAATGAAATATGCAGTTGTAAATTTACATAGGGATCCAATTGTTTAAGAAAGCTACGAACTATTTCATTTTGTTGTTGGTGATACAATTAGCTGAGAATTAGACTACTTTAACCAACATTTGCACCTACCTATTGATTATTGTGGACCATTTGTAAAAACATTGAATTTCTTATTGCTCCTTGTACTTCAACTAACTATATGCTATCATGCAATGAAGGTCAACCACTCTGGTACACACCGATTTAAGTGAATTCCACCCAGAGCTGAGATCAGAGAAGGCTGTAGATGCGTTGGCTATATTTGCTGAAAACTTGTGCCAGGCAGACAAACAGATACGGCTCTCTACTTTGAGAATATTGTGCCATTACGAATCACTTTCTTCTGAAAATATAGTTGGAGATCGTCCTGCCAAGAAATTAAAAATGGATGATTCTCAGAGCCTGTCTGTGGGTGAACATGTCACTAATGTATGGAAATTCTTTCTTGCTTACAGTTGATTAAAGTTTTCTTCTAAATTACAAACTCTCCCAAAACCTGTGGTGTTGGAAAAAACCACTTAACTGATCTTATGTTTTGAACTCTCTTCACTCGAATTTCCATTTTGGCATTAAAGAGTGTATCCGTAAGAGTGATGTAGGACAGATTTTTGGAAGATGGAAAATAGTTTAATTTATGAAATTACCTACATAATAACCTAATTGTGCTTATTATAATAACTGAATAATTATCTAGCGAACTAGACCTTCAATTCACACATGCCTAACAAAATTCTAGCTGTTGTCAGGTTCTTCATCATCTACATTCCATTGAAGAAACCTCTCTCTCAATCACTAGTAGCAGACAAGTTGTATTACATATATCCAAAATACAAATGGATCTCATTGCTGCAAAGATACCTGAGCCATACATTCCAGTTCTTCTATATGGAATTGTTGGAATATTTCACAACCGATTCAGCTACTTGTGGAATCCAGCTATTGAGTGTCTTGCTGAGCTAATACGTCGTTATTCTGGGATTGTATTGGAAAGATATGTTCGATATGTTGATGGATGTCAGTCTTTTTATATAACATGTCAAGATCAGTTGGTGAAAAGCATTCCCGAGTCATCTTGTGAATCACACGGTACATGATTTTTTGTAGTTCGTTCAAGAAATTAGTACTGGAATATTCAAACTCATACAATGATTCATGTGTTAATTTGACTTGGCAGCGATGTGAAATCAGTTCTTTTTTTTTCTTTCTATGTTAATAAAATCGGAACATAATCCCATGTTTTTAGCATATCAATAGAACCGGAATCTGATTGTCAATAAAATACTGTTGTCCTACATTAATGTACATAAATATTAAATTAATCTTGTGTTGCTTTCCAGATTTGACCACCCACTTCAAATCTTTTGTTTCTACACAATCGGACGGTACACCTTATGGAACTATCCTGCCCCTACTGATTCAATCTCTGCAAAAAGTTATAGACATTTCAGAATCCCGGACTCGCCATATTATACCCTTGTTTTTGAGATTTTTAGGATATAATTGTGATAATCTTGTGAGGTAAATATATCTCTCGGTATCTTGCACTCCTGCCTTTAATTATCCTTTTCTCTTGAATGTATATTGATGCATTTCCGATAGAGAACTTAAATCATTTTCATGATTTTGAAATTTGCAGTGTACAATCACACGAGTCACAGTTTTCAGTGGGAAAAGAATGGAAGAATATTCTTGGGGAATGGTTAAATTTGTTGAAAATGATGCGGAGTCCTAAGTCTTTCTATCTCGGTCAATTTCTTAAGAATGTTCTTGTATACAGGTGTTAAGTTAAAGAAAATCTTTTGTTGATTGATCTCTGTTCGTAAACCTCCTTTTAAAATATACGACTTGTTAGTGAGTGTATTCAGTTATGTAACCGTCATATTTTCTTGGACTTCTAGGCTTTTGGATTCAAATGATGCTGAATTACAAATGAGGGTGCTCGATTGTATCTTAAATTGGAAAGATGAATTCTTACAGCCATATGGGCAGCACCTGAAAAATCTTATTAATTCAAAACATTTGAGGGAGGAACTTGCAACATGGAGTTTATCTAGAGAATCCAATCTTATTGATGAACAACACAGACCTCAAGTTGTACCTATAGTATTACGACTTCTTATACCAAAAGTTAGAAACTTGAAGACACTTTCCTCCCGAAAGGTATAACAAGTGTTACTTTAACTCAATTTATTTATTTCTAATGTTATAATCCACGTATAACTTAATGATTTTGTTTCTGTAGCATGCAAGTATGCATCAGCGGAAATCAGTTCTTGGATTCATAGCAGAGCTAGACATAAACGAACTTCCTCTTTTCTATGCCCTGTTATTGAACCCTTTAACAACTATTTCACACCGTGTCAATGTCATTGATGAGTGGCTTCAGATGTCACCTAAGTGTACCAACGACGAGTTCAATTCAAGTCCTATATTGGAGCAATTCACAGTAGATAACATAAGGGCCCTCCCTCTGAAAAAAGTATTTGGTTTTCTGCATGTTGTTGAAGATGTTTTTGGAGTTTTTGACCTATTGCGTATTAAACCTTTCCTTAATTTGCTAATGGGATGTGTTGTTCGGATGTTGACATTTTGCTCGTTTAGTCTTTTCTGTATAAAGAGCGGTCCATCTCAGGTTGAATATGAGTGTGTCCTCCTTAATGAAACTGAGAAAGTTTCCGGAGCGGAAATAAAAAGCATGGTAAGCTATAGACAGTTGTTGTGTAGTACTTAGAGTTATTACAATGCATCACAGTTTGAATGATAATTATCTTTGTTCTTGATAATTCTTACATGTATATTTCGCATTTGTTCAAGTGTGGACTGTCAACTGTGTGAGGAATTAGTAGAAACGAAAGCCAGATTAATATGGAGTATACAGATTTACTAATAAAGGTGGAATAATGTCAAATTGGATTGATGGTATAGAATTGATATAGAAATAGTTTTTCAACACAAATTGAATGTTGTTTCTTTAATAATTTCATAACCGTTTGCTGTGTTGGTGCAGACTACCAGGGATATTGAACAGTTAAAAAGTCTAAGATCTTTGTGCCTGAAGATCCTCTCTTTTGTTCTGACAAAATACGATGATCATGATTTTGATAGTGATTTTTGGGACCTATTCTTTACCTCAGTGAAGCCTTTAATTGATAGTTTCAAGCAAGAAGCCTCCAGCAGTGAGAAGCCCAGTGCACTTTTTTCTTGCTTTATAGCAATGAGTAGAAGCAAAAAACTTGTGTCACTCTTGAATAGAGAGAGAAACCTTCTGTCTGATATTTTTTCTATTCTAACTGTTTCAACAGCATCGGAGGCTATTGTATCTTGTGTTCTTAAGTTTATTGAAAATCTATTGAAACTTGATGAGCAGGAAAGTGATAATAGTGCCATCAAAGTCATATTGCTTCCCAGCATTGACACTCTGGTATGCAGCTTGCATTGTCTCTTCACACGTACAAAAGCATCAAAAAGGTATTAAATATTATTAGTGTTTGGTATAATTATTAAGGTTGTGTTTGGTATTGCTGCAACATCAGCTTTTTGATAAAAAGCAGCTGAATAACTGTTTGGTAAAATTTAGAAGCTACTTTTCTGGAAAGTGTTTTTGGCCTAAAAACTGCTTTTAGAGAAAGCAGGTCCCGCCTTGCTTTTGAAATAAAGCTGCTTTTCAACTTTTGAGGAAAGTAGCTCACTGATTTTTTAAAAAAGATTTTACATCAAAACATGTGCATATCAAAAATATTACCAAACATTTATCTGTTTACATCACATTTTCTTACAACACAACATTTTTTAACAGCAATCCGCCTGATTTATGAAACATGATACTTGGCAGTTGGCACTAAAGTTTATGACCTTTGTAATATTAGCTGAAAAGTGGTCCCAACAGCTCCTTATTTTTCCATAAGGAAAAAACACATTTGAAGATTTATCCACTAGGTTATAAATTATTTAATCATTTTTTCGTGCCAAGTTTTTTAGCTTTTGCTCTGTATACTCTGAGCTCTGTATTTGTATCAGAAATTAAGTGTTTTTCATCTCTTAATGAAGATTATGTGGCGGGCAAATTATTTGTTCAGGGATTTTTTGTAGTAACTTTCTCACCATCTATGTGTTAAATTGTTGCAATCAAATTGGAAAATGACTTACGATTTCTCCTATTTTCATTTTGGTCTCTGTTATATTAAATATTTTTTATGTATGTTCTATTGTGAATTGGTTGTTATAAATGTGATACGTGCACGATTTTTTTGCTTTTGTTTGTGTGCATTATGATGTGAACTTAAAAGTTAGATAATTCCACTTCTCTAACTAAATATACTTATGCTAGGAAATCTGTCAGATGCCCTGGGGAACAAGAGCTCAATGTATTCAGGTTATTGTCAAAATACATAAAAGATCCTTCTACATCAGGGACATTTGTTGATGTATTGCTTCCACTTTTAAGCAAAAAACGCCAGAACACTGGTAGGTTTTATTAATGTTCTTAAAATTTAATGCGAGTGCAAGTTTTGTTATATTAATATGTTAACCTTCACTGAAGAGAACCCAATTATTTATTGCAGATGAACAGGTTGAAATTTTGCATGTGATTCAACAGATAGTGCAAATGTCAGGGAGTGGAACTTCCGCGAAGATTGTTAATTCAATTTCTCCATTGCTTATATCTGCGGGTCCCAATGTTCGTCTGTCTATATGCAATCTCCTTAAAACACTATCTGAAAATGATCCAGCTGCGCTCACTGTGGTGAGAATCTGTATTCTGTCAGATAGCTTTTTGATAAAAGTCTTACTTGAGGCATTTTTAGTTACTGATCTTGCTATATAATTGCAGGCAAACCTTCTCCATGAATTGAATGCACCATCTACTTCAGAGATGGGAGGTCTTGATTATGACACCATTATCGGTGCATATGATAAGATGAACATTGATTTCTTCTATAATGTCCACGAGGAGCATGCACTAGTCATTTTGTCTCATTTTGTACATGACATGTCATCTGAAGAATTGATTCTGAGACAAAGTGCGTACAGATTAATGCTTTTGTTTGTTGAGTTCTGCGGCCAAATTCTTGATCTAGAGGTGAAGTCAGAGAAAGAAGGATGTTGGTCTAGATCAAGCATTCAAAACATTATTAACAACTTTCTGTTAAAACATATGGGGGATGCGATGAACAAAGAAGCTACTGTGCAAAAGGTATATGCATAATCTCTCTGTGTAATTGATTTGTCTTCCATAAATCCTTTAAATCGTTTATATAATTTTCTACCAGTCACTAAACTTGGTTTAGTTTTATACTCTTCTGTAAGAAATGGCTGTTATTATGGAGGTTAAGAGGGGGTGATAATGGGTTTAAAAGTTTGATCCTACATTATGCCAAGCCTTTGAACTTCTTTCATTTACAATGATAAAAATACGTGATTTCAGGTATGGATTGACCTACTGAAAGAAATGGTGTTGAGGCTCTCAAAGGTGCAAATGTTGAAATCATTTCAGGCGCTATGCAGTAAAGATGCTGAACAGGATTTTTTTAACAATATCGTCCACATGCAGGTCAGTACTTTGTATCTTCTTCCATGATAGATGACGGTAGATGCATCAGTGTATCATTGACTTGTAAACAGTTGACATATCTTGTTTGTACTTGAATATTCATAACAATATAACATTTCCTTTTATATTCTTAATAGTGCAATACACATTATATATCATTGTTATTACCAGTTTACATATAAGATTTTGTTTATGTATCTTACTCTCCTACTGATTTTAAACTGCTGACCTTACTTTATGTGTAGCAAGTTTTGTTTTTTCATTGTATCTCTATCAGTATAGCTCATTTAATGTTGGCGGTAAATGTGTGTTTTTGTGTGTGTGTGTGTTTAATAGTAAACTAGTATCTATAACGTATCTTACAATTTCAGGTTACATGTAAAACAAACCAAGACGTGCATAATTTATTTATGGCTCGTTTTTTATATATATCATTGGCTAGGGAAGGGTTTATGGAACTAGTTAATTTTTTACCCAAGTATGCCTCTTGATGTTATTGTTATTAGTTTCTAAATATTTTTTATTTCGAGTAATTTGTATTAATTTGTTTATCTTAATTATGCAGAAACACCGACGAGCTAGAGCTTTATCTAGATTTTGCAGTGTTGTCAGTTCCGGTAATTTGTCAGAGGCAAGTTGTTTAGTATATTATTATCCAGTCGGGATTGATTACGCAAACATTTTTTTAATCCTTAAAGCAATTTTTTTTAATCCTCCTAAAATTATCTATTGTGCTGTATGTTTTCCAGGTCATTACAACTAAAGTATTTGTTCCCCTCCTCTTTAATATGCTATTTAATGTACAAGATGGGAAAGGAGAACATCTCAGAAGTGCATCAATTGAGGCTCTAGCATCCATATCTGGTTGTATGGACTGGAAAACATATTATGAGTTACTTAACAGATGCTTCAAGGAGATGACCTATAAACCTGACAAGCAAAAATTGTTACTCCGCTTGATTTCATCTCTCCTTGACCACTTTCACTTCTCTGAACCTGATTCTAGCTTAGAAGCTAAAGATTCAGGTGCTGGTGCTTTGATGCCATCAGGAAAGAGTGACATTCCTTTGCTCTCTGAGATACAAACATGGCTTTACAAGAAGTTGCTTCCGAAGGTACAAAAGATACTGACAGAAGATTCTGACAACGTCAACGTGAACATTAATATGGTTGCACTGAAGTTGTTAAAATTGCTTCCTGCAGAAATTATGGAGTTACAGCTTTCTAACATTATTCATCGAGTTTCTAACTTTTTAAAGAGTCGTTTGGAAAGCATTCGTGATGAGGCCAGGTCTGCTTTAGCTGCATGTTTAAAGGAGCTGGGCTTGGAGTACCTGAAATTTATTGTCAAAGTCCTGAGAGCCACTTTGAAAAGAGGATTTGAAATGCATGTACTTGGTTACACTCTCAATTTTCTATTATCCAGGTGTCTTCTAGGTCCTCTTTGTGGGAAAATTGATTATTGTTTGGAGGAACTTCTTTCCATTGCAGAGAATGATATTCTTGGTGATGTTTCTGAAGAAAAAGAAGTGGAAAAGATTGCTTCAAAAATGAAAGAGACCAGAAAGAACAAGTCATTTGAAACTTTAAAATTAATTGCCCAAAATATCACATTTAAAACTCATGCCTTAAAGCTGCTTTCGCCTGTGACAGTTCATTTTAAAAAGCATTTAAAACCAAAAGAAAAAGTGAAGCTGGAAAGCATGTTAAAACACATAGCTGCTGGCATTGAATGCAATACTTCTGTAGATCAGACTGATATTTTTATCTTTACATATAGTCTCATTGAGGATGGAGTTAGTGTTGAGAATGGCAAAGCTGAAGTTTTTTCTGTAGTGGAAGGAAGTAAACATTACGAAGAGACTGAAAACAAAGTAACTAACTCTCGGTTGTTAGTTTATGCGGACTCAAAATGTTCGCCTCTTATTACAGTTTTTGCTCTCAGGATTCTACATGATCACATGAAAAATGCAAAGCTTCATAAGAAGGATGAAAAACTTCTGTCAATGCTAGATCCTTTTGTACGCTTATTAGGTGATTGCCTAAGCTCAAAGTATGAAGATGTGATAGCTGCTGCACTCAGGTGTCTTTCACAGCTGGTTCACTTGCCTTTGCCATCCCTTGAATCGCAAGCAGATACGATAAAATCATCACTCTTGGTTATTGCTCAGGGATCAGTTGATGCGAATAGTCCTATAATGCAGTCTTGCATAAGGTTATTGACGGTGCTTTTGCGAAGCACTACTGTTACTCTTTCCTCAGATCATTTGCATATGTTGATCCAGTTTCCACTTTTCGTTGAAATTGAAAGAAATCCATCAGTTCTTGCCCTTTCGCTGTTGAAGACAATAATCAAAAGGAAGCTAGTAGTTCCAGAGATATATCAATTGGTTACTCAAGTTTCAGAACTGATAGTAACTAGCCAAGTGGAACCAATTCGCAAAAAAAGCAGTCAAGTTTTATTGCAATTTTTACTTGATTATAAGTTCTCAGACAAACGCCTCTTACAACATCTTTCAATCTTGCTTAAATATTTAAGGCAAGCATATAAACCTAACTAAACAATGAATTAAGTTGTGCATATATTTCTTTGTTAATAAATTTTCAAATGTTGTTGCAGCTATGAACATTCCACCGGAAGGGAAGCGGGGCTTGAGATGCTTCATGCGATAATAAATAAGCTTCCTGAAAATTTTGTAGATCAACACTCCCAGATTTTCCTTCTCTTTTTGGTGAAGTCTTTGGCGAATGATCATGACCAAAAAGTTCGTTCCATGGCTGGTGCTGCTATAAAGCTTTTGGTTGAGCGCGTGAGCACACGTTGTGGTGATTCAATCATTCAATACTGTCTCACTTGGTATGAGGGTGGAAATTCAAATTTATGGAGTATTGCGGCACAGGTAGATTTACTAATTTTGTAGTATTATCTTGTTTGTTTGAAAAAATTTCCTACCCAAGTCTTTCTGCGGTCTTTGACTTTGATAGAACATGGCATACATATAAGAATTCTAGAAAGCATAAAAGGCATACCACTATAGTTACACCTACTTTCTTAGATTCTGTTAGAGCAAGTCCAATGCAATGCTATCTTTGGTGCTATTGCCATATTATAGCACCAAATGCAAAAATACTCAACTCCAAAGGGGTGCCATACTTAGGTGCAAATATGCATATATGCATCCTTGGTTCTATATTTGAAACCAAGGATGCATATATGCATCCTTGCCACATCATCTATTACTACAAATGGAGGGGAAAATTTAAATAATTATTGTCTTGTACATCTTAAAGTATCAAAACAATATTAAATTAAGTAGAAGTTAAAAGATTTATGGAAATTTGAAACTAGTTATGAAACTAGCATTGGAGTGCAACTTTTATTTTAGCACCAAAAAACACTTTTTGGTGCCAAATTATAGCAATGACTATAGCCATTTTGCATCTACCATTGGACTTGCTCTTGGTATCGTATTTATTCCTTTCTTTCCTGAACTTGTTCATAACCCTGTACTTCTAGGTTTCGAGCCAAATGCTTCCTTGAAAGACTTTTTAATATTTTTCCACTTCGGTTCCATCCTTTATGCCTTTATTTAAACTAGTCATCATGTCTTTATGAATACATGTACTGTTTACAGCTATTTGAATTATTTAGTAAGAAGAAACCTGACAAAGTTTAGATTATAATGTTTTAGTATGTATAACATTATAGATTTTGTAAAATTATATATAATTTTTGAATAAAAGTATAAATATGAATAACTTATCATATTATTTTGAGAATAAAAGTATATGCTCTAAATAGATGTTATATATTTTATATATAACATATATTAAGAGTATATATAATAAGAGTACGAGGGATCTTGCATAGGTACTTTCAAAGCTCAAAGGTTCGATGATCAAGCACAACATATTAAATATCATAATAGACAAAAAAAGCCATATATATGTAACATGGAAAGATGACGTAATATTTAAATCAACTCGAAAAAAAGAAAAAAAACTACATAATATAAAGAAAATATAATTGTCTCAGCTTTTAACTTTTAATCAAGATAAAAATAGATGATGTTAAAGATTTACATAATATAAATTTTTTATATCGAAACATAACTGTTTAGCTTTGATAATCATTTTGCAACCCAACATTTATTAAATTTTAGCAAGGGAAGATAAAATATCTTCAAGTTAATATGCTCCGGGTGAATCCCAAGAAATTAATCACTAGTTTATATGCATGACAAGTCTATATTATGAAGGTTTTTACTTTTTACTGTCGAACAAAAATAAAATTGATAATATATGCTGTGATTTGCGTCAGAGCCAGTAGCCGACATCTTATTAGCTTGGTGTCAATAGCCGCCATGTTTTTTTCAACCAGCTTGACCATCGCATGCAACATACTAGAATTAGAATGTCACTGTAACTTGCCCTGTAGATAACTACTTTGTTGCGGTGAATCGACTTAATATACGACAATATGTTATATGATCTTTAATCCTAGCCTAGTGAATTCTAGGAGAATAGTGAAGCCATATATGCCGCACAATTATGCTAAGTTGAATGTTGCCATCCGAGACATTAACACGTGCATAGAATATTGGTTTCCAAGTATGTTTAGTCTATTTTTATGTCGGTGAGCACAAGTTTTATGACAACTCTGGTCAAATTTCGATTCTTTCCAGAGGTCGAATGCTACAGTTTAATTTAATGTGTGTAGGGTGAATTTAGTGGAGAACATGAGGAGTTGTGAATAAGATAGTTTGGTCATATCCGAATTTCTAAATGTCCCAACACTGAATGAGATAGTTTGAATCCTGTCCATGTATTATAACCATATTTAATAAGAAGTTTGAAGTAACGACGAATAAACGGAACCATATTGAACCTTTATTTGCTGGCTATCTATACGTTTCTCCTTGCTCCCTATTGTTAATAATGTATTGTTGTTGATACCTCTTGCTTCTCGTCACTTACTGATGGTTCCATAATTCATAGATGTGGGTATTTTTTTCTTTGTATTATGCACTTGATAACAGTGAATCATCTTTGAAAGACTGTGTTTCAGCTCTTATATGTACTGCTACATATTTTTAAGAATTTATTCTGTTGAGAAATGGTTCTTTTGTCCTTAAGTTATCATAAATACCAAAAATGATATCCTAGTAAAAACTTCTCATCTAGATATACAGTGTGTTCTTATGTTAATCTATTCTACCTTTCTTCCATGTATCTTTTATATATAGATTTAGTAGTCATCTTCTGCGTGCAATATAGTTTGTTCGGACATTCCTATATATATTGATGACACAACGCTTTTGTGAAGGTCCTAGGGCTGCTGGCGGAAGTCAAGAAAAAAGGCTTTTCTTTTCAAAAGCATTTAGATATTGTTCTCCCAGTGATGAGAAACATTATTCAGTCTGCCAATGATGCTGTTAAAAACAAGCAGCTAATTGTTTCTGATGAATCAACAATCCCTTACTGGAAAGAGTCATACTATTCACTGGTTATGCTGGAAAAGATACTGCATCAGTTTCCTGAGTTGTGCTTGAGAAGAAATCTTGAGGTACATATCTAATTCATTTTGCATGCATGTGTGTATATATGAGTATCTTGCATGTATATGTGATTGTTTGGCCAAGGATGGCAATCTTTATTAGAGATGCTCCAAGTTAATTGTACCAATGTTATTAACGAGTATATAGTTGTGTTTGTCTGTACTCTCCGTTCTCTGCTTTTTGATAACTCTATGCTTGACAGGACGTATGGGAATTAATGTGCGACTTTCTACTCCATCCACACATGTGGGTACGCAACATATCAAATCGGCTCATTGCTTTGTACTTTTCCACAGTTACTGAGGCCTGCAAGGACAATCATGAGATATTATTTAGAACCTTTTTCCTAATGCGGCCAAGTAGACTTTTTCACATAGCAGTTTCTCTCTGCTGCCAGCTTAGAGCATCACTTACTGATGGCGTTGCCAATGCCATTATTGAGCAAAATCTTATTTTTTCAATTTGTGGTTTGCATGCCTTGTTACTGAAAGATGAATACACAAACTCGAAATATTGGTCTGAACTTGAGCATCATGAGCAAGGTCTTCTTCTCAGAACTTTTCACCTGCTTGATTCGAGAAAGGGTAGAAGCATGTTTGCGTCTTTGACATCTAGCAATAATGGACAAGATGATCAAGATGATAACGGTTTGCAGCGTGGTGTTTTGCTTGTATCTTATTTGCTAAAGAGATTAGGAAAGATTGGACTTCAGAAGGAAGCAGTTCAGGTAAATGTGCTGAGTGATGCATCTCGTTGTTACATTATGCATAGCTTCTATGTTGAAGCAGTTAATCTGTAAAATGTATAAAAGATAGCTACCAAAACAATATTACTTTTTTCCAGTTAGGTACCCTCCAAATTTTCCCCTTTCTAAATGTCTCTAATAAATTAAACTTTATGCAGATGAAGATTGTATTCAATACTTTCAAATCCGTCTCACCAAAGATCTTTGATGTGAACGAACATTTATGGAAAGTTGGGGAGGACAACAGCAAAAATTATGCATATCACATTCTTATTCCCTTGTACAAAGTGTGTGAAGGATTCGCCGGAAAAGTTATCCCAGGTAAGTTCAGTGTCAGTATCACCCTTTTGACTTTTCATTTTTTGCGCTTTATTATGATGATAAGAGAGCATATAAATTTAGTTTTTTACTTCATCTTCTTTCTTTACCTGATAAATAAGAAGGATATTTGACTTCTTATCCAAACATATTGTGTGATTGTCTCTGATTCAGAATATGTGTATTGAACCTCTGTTATATAAAATTCCTAACGTCCGTGTTTCAGTAACACTTGTAAGTTTTCTGTTGTTACATGTACGTTTCTTCATGTGTATATGTACATTTTTGCACTTGTGATTTTGATCTTGACAATCTATATCTAGGACATTGTAATTCTCTCTTTCAAAATAATTAACTACCCAAAGTAGTGCCTTCTATTTCAATTGATAAGAGTATCCCATTTTGGATATTTTGTAAACTTTATAATCTCCTGTAGCTCTGTTGTGAATAATAAGTTTTATGTGAAAATTATCTTTCCTACCAAGGATGTGTATTTTAATTATTGAAGGTTAGTTGGTAACTTCTCCGAACTTGCGGGCGGAGGTGAAAAATGGTTGAATATTAGGGTGTGTTTTTTAATATAAAATTTAAGCAAAATGTTAGTCACACAAACTGATTAAACCATTATTATGTGTGTCGAATTGCAACTTTAACTAATTTCGTAAGGTGCCTATTATGATAAAAATACTATTGTACATGTTCACTTTATAGTTAAAATTGTACACTAGAAGTGACAACACCTAGAATGCAAATTAGGCTTAGAATATGAAGATCCTAATGAGAAAGCAGGGGGAGTTTAGAATGGCTGTGGTCTGAATTATATGCACTCAGTTCCCACATTTTGTATCATGTCAGTGTCATGTTTTAAGTACATGCCCAGTCCAAGAGAAGACACCTCGGTACAGCACAGAGATATCCTTTGCTATATATAATTGTCAGTTTCGTTTATTGGCATTATAGAATTTTAAATTTACTACTTACTCTTTTCTATATAATGTAACATGCTTTCTGTAGGTGGAATGAATAGTAATTCAATAAGCACTTCAATTTTACTATACCGTAATACAATAGGCATCATGTTATGTATTTTTTTGCAAGTGAACAAGTTATGTATATAATTCAATTTACATGAATGTTTTGTGTTAACGGAATTTATCTTTTATAATAACAAATATATATGTATATATAATGTGTGTGTGTGTGTGGTTTTTTCATGAATTCCGTATCCTGCCGCGTAACTGTATCCACCATTACATCATTCATGTCGAATCAGTGTATCACAACCTTTTAATTTCAATATACCACTACTGTGTTATTTATCAAGGTATCAAGTGGTAAATACATTATGTGATAATCTGCATGTAATTTTTTTTAATCAGATGATGTGAAGCAGCTGGCTCAAGATGTATGTGAAAGTATACAAAGTACTATCGGAACTCAGAATTTTGTTCAAGTGTATAGCCAGATCAGAAAACAGCTCAAGGCAAAGAGGGATAAACGAAAACAAGAAGAAAAACTTATGGCAGTGGTCAATCCAATGCGGAATGCAAAGAGGAAGTTGAGAGTCGCAGCGAAACATCGCGCCAACAAGAAAAGGAAAGTAATGACTTTGAAGATGGGAAGATGGAACAAGTAGACTTACAAGCATTCTATATGAAGTCTCTAATTATGTGAGAAGGCTTTCAATTCCTCCATAAGCAGATTTATCTCATTATGCTGATGCATCTCTGGAGTATTCATGCACAAGCATATTATCTGTCAGGAAGTTCGTGCGAGATATCTTGACGAATGAAAACCAGCAAAATCAGGAATATGTATTTTTAGGCATTTGATAAAGAAAGTATGCAAATTTTGGTACCATAATTGAGTATAACATCAAACGGATGAAACCGTATTACTGTATATGATTATAGTGTAGAAGCTTTGCTTTACATACATGGTGCCACAGCTGGTCAGGTCTATCTTCGTTACTGTGTATTTTAGGCTGTAGAGTTCTATTCAAAAAATTAGTTTGAAATGATATTTGCTATTGACGGACGACAATTTTGTCAATAGAATGTTGATAGTTGTAGATGTTTCCTCATCTCACGTCGCACCAGCGAAGCACACTAGTCTAAATCCAAAGATGAACACTGGTTTATGTTAGTGTAGTATAATTGAAATTTAACGAATTATGACGAAATAAACTTATTACTTTAACATATACAAGCAAACTGTGAGACGTTATGTTTCATATTAGAATGTACTATTATAAGCTAGTACTCCAGAGATTCATGCACAAGCTAGTATTCGTTATGTTTCAGATACAAGCGATTTATCTGATGCATCTTTGGAAAATATTTTACAAAAATATGGTTTATAACAAAAAACAACCAATATTTGCAACTTCTTTTATGTTTTCCGAAAAATGGCTGAATTTTTTTGTTACATTTGAGTTTGTATCGGGTTGTAGTTGAGGTTGAATCACGTTGTAAAATTGTTTTTTTTTTGCAAAAAAAATGAAAAATTGTATTTTTGCAAATTAAAATTTTAAAAAGTTATTTTTTTGCACAAAAGAAAACTTAAAAAAGTGTGTTTTTCAAAAAACCTCACAATTAAATTATTACTAATAAGTAACTGATCATCTTTTTATTTATTATTAGGAACCAAATCTTATATATGTTATACATGATTTGTTCCAAAAAAATATATTTTAAATATTTATTGAATAGTTATAGATATAATAAAAAATTTACTTAATTTTGATATAATATTTTCTATGTTTAAGTTTTACAATTGTGATGGGTTAATGAAGGTGTTTATTGTTTTATAGGATACATTTTTATTTTTATAATTATTTTTTAGTATATCAATTTATATAGATACGAAAGTGTTAATATTTTTTTTGGAAAATGTTAACCTACGGACCACGAAGAACAAACGAAATTATGTTTGGTTTATAATAATATAGTATAGATAGATTCAAATTTAAGAAAAATTCTACAAATATGAAAAACGGAAAATATTAATTTTGTGTTATCTATAAATGGAACGAAGAAAATTCAAAATACATTCGAGAAAGTGGTCCCCTCAATTATTAATGTTTTACAAATTTATTAATTAATTTAAGTTCATGTTCATTAGATTAGATAAACATGGTGGCAATCCACGAAAATCTGACTTCTATAGAGTTTAAAAAATATAACATAGATAATTGGGATTTTTTGAAAAATATCCATGTCTAAAAATATTTTTGCAAAAATACTATCATTTTTTTAAAAAAAATTGCAAAAATAATTTTTAATTTACAAAAATACTATTTTTCAAAAAAAATTACAAAAATACAGTTTTTTGGAAAGCCTTCGACGAGTTTTTGCAACTACATGCAACCTCAAATTAACCAAAAAAACTTTATTCAACTATTTGCATATCTGATTGATTTTGGTTGATTTTGGTTTATTCCGTGTTTTTGCAAAAAAAAATCAGAAGATAGTAAAATCACAAAAACACTTAGAAAAGTTAGTATTTTTGGTAAATTCTCATTTCATTTTTCATCCTACATGGTTACAAATTTTAATTAATAAATTAAAAATCAAGTTGCACTATTTTTTATTTAAACACCAATGGAATTTAAAGAAAAAGTTTAAATCGGTTTTCTAATAAAATTACAGTAAAATCACACTATTTTTTATTTAAACACCAATGAAATTTATGATTATGCTTCCTGAGCCAGAGCATGTCGCTTAAATGCGGATTACCTTGGTTCACGTAGTTTGCAGGTTATTGCGTGAAGGGTTTATCCAGTACGCACCCGAATGGTAACGGCTGTGGGTTACCTACGATAAAAAAATCACACTTATCCAAAATTATTCCGTAATAGAATCAAATTAATTTTTTTTTCAAATGTCAGTTTTTAAACTTTTTATTATATTCAATTATTATTATTATTTTATATTATCAAAGAGTTTAATATTTTTTAAAATAATTTTTTTTGAATAAAAGTTTATAATTTTTAATGAAATATAGTAAAACGAGGGTTTTCTCGAAAAAAGAACTGGATAAAGTGTCTGTTTGAGAAATCTTAAAATAAATAGCTTATAACTTAAAATGGATAATTGATTTATAAGTGGTAAGTAGATGAACATTTATAAGTTATATAAATATTTGGATAATTTTATTTATAAGTGAGAATATTTTGTACTTAAATAAATAATAAATAAATAATTTTTAAATATAATTATCTTAATTCGTGAATTTTAAATTAGATTAACATTTAAAAACATATATGTTAAAACTAAAGTTTATAAAAAAGTGAAAACTCAAAATAAATTGTAAAAAATTACGTCGTTACTAACATTTAACTTTTCATCTTACTTATAAATAAATTGGATTTATAACGTATAAGTTGAATCGACAAACACCCGTCTATAAATACGAATTTATAAGCACTTTTTCGGGGGTGTTGGCCCCAAATGTCACTATTTGGGATAAAATGACCATCAATGTCAATTTCTAAATTATTGGCCCCAAATATCACTTGAAAACGTGGTTTCGGTTGAAGTTCTTCAAAATAAACGAAAACGCAGTTTTGTGTTGTAACAAAACGCATCTTGAAGTCATGTTTTTTAAAGAGATCATTAAACTTTGTTTCTTTTATTTTAAAATAAAAGAAAACACAATTTCGTTTTATGTTTTGTTTAAAAACATGGTTTCAAACTGTGTTTTTGATGAAAACACAATTTCAGAGATTATTTTGGTCAAAAAACGCAATCTAATATTTAGTTTATGGATATGAAAACAGGGTTTCAAACTTATTTTTTTCGTACAAACACAATTTCCAACTGAGTTTTTTTCAGGATGCAACAAAAAATACCAAAACGAAAATCCAAAATGAGTTATATGAAAAACTAATCCCGAGGTTGCGTTTTGTCCCCCTAAGCATGAATTGAAATTGCGTTTTCAATTTTTTTAAAAAAAATAAAAATGAAACACGCAACTCCGTTTTTCATTAAAAAGAAAAAAATAATATGAAAGTCCGGGGCTATTTACTTGTAGAAAATTTTTCCATTTTTCTATTTTCTGTTTTTCTAAAATTTTCTAAAATTTTCAATTTTAAGAAAACAGTTGAAAACGGAGAAAATGTGTTCCAAATGCTAAATAATATATGTAATATATAATGGATGATGTCAAAGATTACTGATGCTGACAATGTCATTAACAATCAGTTATATAATATATGATGTCAAAGATTACTGATGCTGACAATGTCATTAGCAATCAGTTATATAATAGATGATGTCAAAGATTACTGATGCTGACAATGTCATTAGCAATCAGTTAAGCTTGGGACCAACCCTAAGTGCCCGTTTGAGAAATCTTAAAATAAGTAACTTATGACTTAAAATTAATAAGTGGCTTAAAAGTGATAAGTATATAATACTTCTAAGTTAGTTAAGTGTTTGGTTAATTTTACTTATAAGTCGGAATTTTTTTTAACTTAAATGAACTAAAATATATTTTTTTAAATATTATTATCTTAATTCTTGACTTTTAAATTAACTTAACATTTAAAAACATAAATTTAAAAACAAAATTAATAAAAAATTTAAAAATCAAAATAAGTTGAGAAAAAGTACGTCGTTACTAACATTCAACTTATTAGCTTACAAGTTGTAAATTCAACTTATAAGTTGGGTCGACAAACACTCATCGATAAGTACTTACAGGCTTATAAGCCAATAAGCCACTTATTATGTGGTCGCCAAACAGGCGTCTTTGTATTGTAACCTTAATCTGTAATTTATACTTATAACACTTAATGTCTGTAAAATGTAAATGGAGCAGACTGGAGCATTTTGTTAGTCCCTTAACAATATGACAAGAATTACAGAAGGGGGGTTGAATGAAATTCTTGAAACTTTTTCTTGAAATAAAATATTCAAACTCGAATATAAATATAAGTGTATTGATTAGCACAATGCGGAATAAAAACTTAAGTGAATCAAAACACAAGTAATTAAAAACAAGAGTCTTTAAAAACTTTCTGGTGGATTTGAATGATTCCACCAGAGATATATAATATATATCGAGAGAACTCTGTGTGCAAGAATGCTCACAACTGCTTACAATTATGAACTACTGAGAATACATAGAAATGCTAATAATTCTGCTTACAAATGTTTCTCACTTTTTGTATCTCAGATCTATGTTTCTATTTGCTACTTCTTGGTTTATATAATACCAAGATTACAAAGTCAAAAGACAGGATCATTATAAAAACTATCAGGTCTAATGCTTTGCTACTTTGTTCTCTATTACCCAGTTGATAGGCTTCCTCATTCCATTTGCATATACTTCGACGCATGTGACTAGTTGTCACTGTCAACTGATATTTGAATTCTTTATCCGTTGAGTACATGATCATCCGTCGATTTTATGATCATCCATTGATGGCTTCATTGATCATCCGTTGACTGCTATATTGAACATCCGTTGATAGCCATTTGATCATCCGTCGGTAGCTATTTTGGCACTTGACTTCAATTCATTTATGCAGAATTACAAGACATCATCTATGTACAATTAATCAACCTATTCTGCATATCTAGTTAAAGTCAACATGACTTATATGCTACTACAGAGTCTATACAAAGGTGTATGCATAAATGTGCTACAGACTCATTATTACATAAGCTACTCACTCGATGGATAATAAGTCATCATCCGTCGGGACTATAATGAGTTATCCGTCGGGGCTAAAATTCTTATCCGTCGAGTGCTACATTATTTCACTAAGTAAAATCTACTTAGATTTTTTGTTTAAGTAATCATCAAGTACACAACATATGCACAACAATCTCCCCCAATTTATGTCTACTGGAATTGTAGCCATAAATTAAGAGATACTTGATGATAACAAAACACCTTAAACATACAGCTTTAAAGAAGAGTAGATAATACTGAAAAGTGCTTTAGTCAATCAAAATGTACAAAGTTTAGCTCACAGTCATTTTCAAGATGCTCCTCTAGCCTGAGCAGATTAATCTAGTTCCTTGAAGGTCTGGATCTTCTTCCAAGCTTTCTGTTATTTTTATCAATCTGATTTTGAAGCTGCCTGTGGAATTCCAGTTCATCAGATTCTGAGAGATTTAGCTTTCCTTGCATTTCCAAGAGAGTCTCATTGCTAGAGATGCTCAATTGGTCTTCTAATCTGAAGAATCTTCTCACATTTTTGTCATCCATGAACTCCATCAGCCAGTATGGCCTTAGATGCACTCTTCTCCCTGTGTATGGGATGATTAGAGTTTTTGGGAGTGCATCTTTAGATCTAACACTCCTTAGTTCTTCAATCTTCTTCAATACTAGTCTTCTTGCAGTGACATTGAACCCAAAGTTCTTCTTGAAGGATGAATAAACTTTAATCAGTACAGCTTGGCTCTCTTGAAGAATCCTGTGAAGTGGCCACTGAATCTCCTTTCCTCCTTTGTACTTGAACACTAACCTTTCAGGTAGGTTTCTGTATGCATCAATTCCCCTCACTTCATCTAATTCATCCAGATAGAGGTTTAGATCAGAAAATTCTTTGATGTCACACAAGTACATGTAGTCTCCCTTATTGAATTTGGGCTGAGCTTTAACTACAGATTTGGATTTGAGAGGTGACAGTTTCACTTTCTTGACTGCTCTTGACTTTGTCCTTTTTGGCTTGCTAAGGATTGGTAGATTGAAGTCTGGAATTGGTATATTCTCCCATTCTATTGGCTCATCCTTGGGAACAATAGGTTCACCATGAATATTCCTGTAGGGATCCACCACCCTTATATCTTCAAATACCACAGAGGGCTTTGATGCTTGAGTTGTAGCTGGTGTGAATTTCTTAGGAAATTGATCTTCCAATTCCTTGTCAACAATATCCAGTTTTCTTTTAGTTCTTTTAGCCAATTGTTTCTTTCTTGGAGATTTCTTCTGTTCTTCAACTTGCTTCCTTGATTCAGTAGCTTCAGATGATTGAGAGGGAATTTGTTGTGATGAGTTTACAGCATGTAGATTGGCCAAGATAGCAATATGCTCTCTCTTTTGTTTAGCCTTTTTAGCATCTAGAGCAGCCTGCTTCTTTTCCTGCTTCAATCTAGCTTTTTCTTCTCTCTTTGCTTGAGCAAATTGAGGGTGTCCAGCCACCACACAAATTTCTTTCCCATTTCTAAAAATCTTAGCAATCCTCCTTTTAGAAGCTGAATCAGCTGGATCTTTATAGAAGACAATTGATCTTGACAGAAGCTTCTTCTCATCAGGCTTGGGTGTCTCATACACAGTGTCCAAGGGGTTCTTCAAGGATGATTTTGAGTAGTTTGCCCTTGGTTTAAGAATCATTTCAGCCTTTGGAGACTTGATGCAGGAAGATTGTCCTCTTTCCAGATAGTTCATGCTCATCTCATTCACACGAATTTGCTTGACTTGAGAGTGATGGATGGCTGATTTAACTGGCTCCTTGAAAAGTTCAAACTTTTTCTGTATCTCCTCATCAATCTTCTCCCAGTTGACCAAACTCAACTTTTCTTTCTCAGCAACTTTCAAGTTGGCTGCTGCTGCTTGAATCAGATCTATACCATCTGTGACTGGTGGCTTTGAGATAGTAATTGAAGGCACAATTACTTTACTGATTTGTATCTGAAGCTTCTCCCCCTCACTTGGTCCTTTCTCCCCATTTTTGTTATCATCAAGTTGAGCTGTGGAGGGGGTTTGAGCTGCCACCAGTTTTTGAAGTAGATTAGTCTGTTGGGCTTGATGGAGATGAATGGCAGTCAAAGATGCTTCCATGGATGACATTCTTGTATCCAAGGCATCTATCTTTGTTGACAGATCAAAATTTTTCCTTAATTGCCTCTTGATGTCAAGCATTTTAGCTTCTGGAAGTTTAGAATCTATCCTGTCTGAAATAGCCTTCTTCATCTCCTCAATATCACCCTTCATAGAATCCACATCTCTAGCATGCTGGAGGCCTTGTATTTGCTGAAGTTGCAGGGAGGCAAGATGTGCCTGAAGGAGCTTCTTGGTGCTTGTATTGGTAGTGGTTTGAAGAGCAGTATTTTTCTGACTGATTAATTGGATCAAGGTTGTCTTGAAGTAATGCTCATCATAGTTCTTTGAGAATGCCCATGATGGCATACCTGACCTTGAGCTTGAACCTACTTCTCCCCCTGTGTCCCTTGCTTCATCTTCACTATCCCCATTCCCATCTCCAAAGAAATCAGTTGAACCCCTAGTCTCATAGTCCATATCACCAGCTGTAGAAGGCAAAGCTGTGATGGCATCCTTAGCCCTTTGCATGGACTGGGTGGTATGCACCAGATTGAGCATCCTTTCTGCATTGTCATTGCCCTGTTCAGCTAGAATTTGATAAGCTGGAACAGGGTGAGTAAATGCCTCAGCATCAAGAGAAGTAGAATCTATAACAGCTTTAGGATGCTGAGATAGTCCTTCCCTGTCTACATCCTGGACATTCATTAACTCACTAGCAACAACATCCATTCTTATTGCTCCAGTACCTGCATTTCTCTCATGTTCTCTGTTAGGAATATATGTGCATTAGTTTGATGATATGTTTAACAAAACACTTAAGTAGAAATTTAGTGTCAGTAGCCTCAACGGATAAGACCACTTTGGCTATCCGTTGATGGTGTAGCTTTACTTAGAAATAAGTCTAGTATTGTAGCATATTTCAGTCTCTGTATTTAAAATGTAATTCTTAGAAGTTGAGAGAAACTATGAGTCATGTTGACTACTAGATGATATGCAGATAGGAAGGCCAATTGTAAATATTTCATGCCTTGTAATTTTGTATAAATGAAGTGGTATCAACGGATGACTTAAAGACCTTCAACGGATGAGAAGCTAAGCTTCAACGGATGTCTCTAAAGCTTCAACGGATAAAGTCATCAACGGATAACATCCTTCAACGGATGAGTGCATCAACGGATGAATGCTTCAACGGATAACATCCTTCAACGGATGAGTGCATCAACGGATGAAAGCTTCAACTGATGTTCTGATGATTAGCCGTTGATAAGTGGTAGTTGTACCTACAGACAGAGGCACATGGGTTGACAGAGAAAACTGAGATGTGGTAGCCGAATTTCAGGATCAACAGAAAAAGAAGCCGTTCTTCTTTAGTACAAAGATGCAATAGTCAACAAAGTACTTGAGTGAACAGGAAAAGAAGCAAGTGAAGAACTTATTTTACTATTGTAATTTTATATTGTTTTTCACTTGTACACTTGGTAATATATAAACCAAGAAGAAGCTAGTAATTAGAAAGAGATTTTCCAGAGCTGTTAAGAAATATCTTGAGAGAAAATTCATCTAGTTTGTACTAGGATGCAGCTGTGATCAACATTGTTGAACACAGATTTTCTAATATACCATCTCTGGTGGAACAACAAATCTACCAGAAAAGTTTTTAAGGTCTGTTGTGTTCTTTTCATTTGTGCTTGAATATATATCTGTCTGTATTAGCTTAAAGCAATTCACACACTTGTTCTTCTTGAACACACAACTTTCATAAACTGCTCAAAACTTGAAAAAGTTTTGAGATTTACATTCAACCCCCCTTCTGTAAATCTCATTGTTAGTCCACTAGGAATAACAATTGGTATCAGAGCAAGCTCTTGACACACAAAGAGTTTAAAGATCTTGGAATCTAACAAAGATGAGTAAGAAGGATATTGGAGTAAAGATCCCAGTTCTTGACAAAGACAGTTATCACCACTGGAAGGTGAAAATGCACCTTCATCTACTCTCCCAAGATGAAGGTTATGTAAACTGCATTGAGAATGGTCCTCACATTCCCCACAAAGTAGCCACAGTTGCTACGGCCACTATTGCTGTTGGTCAATCCATTCCAAAACCTAGAGCAGAATGGACAATGGAAGACACAGAAGAAGTCCACAAGGATAAGAAGGCTATGAACATTTTGTTTAATGGTCTTGACAAGGATATGTTTGATAATGTGATAAATTGTTCAACTGCCAAAGAGGTTTGGGACACAGTTCAGCTGCTGTGTGAAGGTACAGAACAAGTAAAAGAGAACAAAATGCAGCTTCTCATTCAACAGTATGAGTACTTTCATTTTGAAGAGAATGAATCTTTAAATGACACATTTAATAGATTCCAAAAGCTGTTGAATGGACTGAAGCTGTATGGTAGAGTGTACCAGGTGAAGGATTCAAATCTTAAATTTTTGAGATCCTTACCAAAGGAATGGAAACCCATGACTGTTTCCTTAAGAAACTCTCAGGATTATAAGGACTTTACTCTTGAAAGATTATATGGAATCTTAAAGACTTATGAACTAGAGTTGGAACAGGATGAGGTATTGGAGAGGGGGAGAAAGAAAGGAGGTTCAGTTGCATTGGTAGCTGAAAATGAGAAAGAATGCAGAAAAGAAACTGTGAGATCTACATCAAGCTCCAAAGATGGTGTAAGAAATCCAGAATCAGACAAGGGTAAAGAGCAAGTTGCTGAAAATGAAGACAACTCCAGTCAAGATGACTCTGATGGCATTGATGAGCATCTTGCATTTCTGTCCAGGAGATTTGCAAAGATGAAGTTCAGGAAAAATACTAGAGCCACTAAACCCTATAAGAACATGGTGGACAAATCCAAGTTCAAGTGTTTTAATTGTGGTATAAGTGGACACTTTGCAAGTGAGTGCAGAAAGCCAACCTCTGAGAAGAAGAAACTTGAACAAGTAGATTACAAAAAGAAATATTTTGATCTACTCAAACAGAAGGAAAGGGCTTTCATTACTCAAGAAAAGGACTGGGCAGCTGATGGAGATGAAGAGGATGAAGATGTGGATTATGTCAACCTTGCTCTCATGGCTGATTCTGAAGAAAACGAAGTTAGTTCATCAAGCAATCAGGAAAATAGAAGAAATCTATGGTACTTGGACAGTGGCTGTTCAAGACACATGACTGGAGATTTCTCCCTGCTCACAGAGTTTAAAGAGAGAGCTGGTCCCAGCATAACCTTTGGAGATGACAGCAAAGGGTTTACTATGGGATATGGCTTGATTTCAACAAGGAATGTCATCATTGAAGAAGTTGCATTAGTTGATGGTCTCAAGCACAACTTACTGAGTATCAGTCAACTATGTGATAGAGGGAATACAGTTTCCTTCAATTCTGAAGCCTGTGTTGTCACTAGTAAGGAAGACAACAAAGTGGTTCTAACTGGAGTTAGAAAAGGAAATGTGTACTTAGCTGACTTCAACTCTACAGATGCAGAATCTATTACTTGTCTCTTCAGCAAAGCAAGTTCAGTTGAGAGTTGGCTATGGCACAAGAAGCTATCCCATTTGAATTTCAAAACAATGAATGATCTAGTCAAAAAGGACTTAGTAAGAGGAATTCCTCTTGTTGAATTCTCAAGGGATGGTCTGTGTGATGCTTGTCAGAAAGGCAAACAAAGGAAAGCATCATTTCAGAAGAAGCTTGAAACAACAATTGATGAACCATTACAGCTGCTACATATGGATTTGTTTGGACCAGTCAATGTATTGTCAATAGCAAGAAAAAGATATTGCTTAGTGATTGTAGATGATTTCTCAAAGTTCTCATGGGTCTGTTTTCTTGGATCAAAGGATGAAGCAAGTGAAATCATTATCAATCACATCAGGCAAGTCAATAATCATCCTGACTTGAAGGTAAGAAACATCAGGAGTGACAATGGAACTGAGTTCAAGAATTTGACATTAAGGCTGTTCTGTGAAGAAAATGGAATCATGCATGAGTTCTCAGCTCCAAGAACACCTCAGCAAAATGGGGTAGTTGAAAGAAAGAACAGATCTTTAATTGAGGCTGCCAGAACAATGCTTGAAGAATCAAAGTTACCAACATATTTTTGGGCTGAAGCTGTTAATTGTGCCTGTTTCACTCAAAATATTTCTTTGATCAATCAAGCTAAAGGCATGACTCCTTATCAGTTGTTCAAGAAAAGAAAACCAACTCTAAACTTTCTTCATGTTTTTGGATGTAAATGTTTTATACTGAGGAATCAATCTGACCATAAAGGGAAGTTTGATGCAAAGGCTGATGAAGGAATATTTGTTGGTTATTCAGCTGGAAAATCTTATAGGGTCTACAATCTAAGAACCAACATTGTTATGGAATCTGTGCATGTTGTGTTTGATGATAAAAAGATTGATGGACTAACAGATGAGGGACATAATGAGAGACTCAAATTTGACAACATTGAGATATATTGTGATGATAGTGAAGAGGAGACTGATGGAGATGACACTTCAAAAGGGATTCAAAACATGCCCCTGGATAATGCACAAAATACTGCATCCATTGATAGAAGCAATGCAGTATCCGTTGAAAGACATAGTGCATCATCCGTTGAAGTACAAAATGAAGCATCCGTTGATCATAGTTCATCAACGGATAATCGATTTACATCATCAGTTGATAGAACTCCAAGTTCCCTGCAAAGGACCAACAACTCAGGGGGAGTTTCAACTAGTCAACACTCTGTCTCACATCATGACAATACTGAGGCCACCTCATCTAGAGCACATCTTCCACCACAAAGGAAATGGACCAAGAATCATCCCTTTGAACTGATCATTGGTGATGCATCATCTAAAGTGCAAACAAGAAAAGCCACTCAAGATGAATGTCTGTATAGTAGTTTTCTGTCTCAGGAGGAACCTAAGAAAGCGGAAGAAGCTCTATTGGATCCAGATTGGATATTAGCTATGCAGGAAGAGCTGAACCAATTTGAGAGAAACCAAGTATGGAAGCTGGTACCCAAACCAAAGAACAAGAGTCCTATTGACACAAAGTGGGTATTCAGAAACAAGATGGATGAAAATGGCATTATCATAAGGAATAAAGCCAGACTGGTTGCTAAAGGCTATTCTCAGCAAGAGGGAATAGATTTTGATGAAACATATGCTCCTGTTGCAAGACTTGAAGCCATCAGAATATTTCTAGCCTATGCAGCCCATGCCAATTTCAAAGTCTATCAAATGGATGTCAAGAGTGCATTTCTAAATGGGAAATTAGAGGAAGAAGTCTATGTAAGTCAACCTCCAGGATTTGAAGATCCAAATTTTCCAGACTATGTGTATTATCTGTTGAAAGCACTCTATGGACTGAAGCAAGCACCTAGAGCCTGGTATGAAACATTATCAAAATTTCTTTTGGAGAATCATTTCACTAGAGGTACTGTTGATAAAACTCTCTTCTTTAGAAATGTTAATGGCTCTAGTATACTTGTTCAAATTTATGTAGATGACATAATATTTGGTTCTAAAGATAATAAACTTTGTAAAAAGTTTGCTAAGCTAATGCAAAGTAATTATGAAATGAGCCTAATGGGAGAACTAACCTATTTTCTTGGTTTACAAGTTAAACAAGTTAGTGATGGAATTTTCATTAGTCAAACTAAATATATTTATGATCTTTTAAAGAAGTTTGACTTAATGGAATGTTCATCTGCAAAAACTCCCATGGCCACTGCCACCAAACTTGAATTGAATAAGACTGAAAGGTCTGTGGACATTACAAGTTATAGAGGCATGGTTGGTTCACTTTTATATTTAACTGCTAGCAGACCAGATATAATGTTTGCTACATGTCTGTGTGCTAGATTTCAAGCTGATCCTAGGGAGTCTCACTTAATTGCTATCAAGAGAATTTTCAGATATCTCAAGGGTACACCAAATTTAGGAATTTGGTATCCTAGAGAATCTGGCTTTGATCTAATTGGTTATTCAGATGCAGACTATGCAGGTTGCAAAATAGACAGGAAAAGTACAACAGGCTCCTGCCAATTCCTGGGAAACAAGCTTGTATCATGGTTTAGCAAAAAGCAAAATTCAGTCTCTACTTCTACAGCTGAGGCTGAATACATTGCTGCTGGAAGTTGCTGTTCTCAAATGTTATGGATGAGGAATCAACTCCTTGATTATGGACTTCATGTTGATAGAATACCTATCTTTTGTGACAACACAAGTGCCATAGCCATAACAGAGAATCCTGTGCAGCACTCAAGGACCAAGCACATTGATATTAAGTACCACTTCATCAGGGAGCATGTCATGAATGGTACAGTGGAACTACATTTTGTTCCAAGTGAACAACAAATTGCTGACATATTTACCAAGCCACTTGATGAATCAACATTCACAAGATTGGTAAGTGAGCTAGGTATGCTTAATTACTCTTAAAATTCATGTCTTCTTTGCAATTTGATGTGAAGCCTGAAATATATTAGTTGCTAGAACAAATTTGACTTTTAACATAGTTTATTCCATCAACGGATGTTCCCTATCCGTTGAAAGTCAAAATTGCTCTATCAACGGATATTCATTATCCGTTGAAAGACAAGTATATCTCTGGAACTTTTATCCGTCAACGGATAAAGCTGAAGTACCTTTCAACGGATGACAATTTACATTATCCGTTGAAATGTCACATCAAGCGTTTGAGGTGTTTCACAGCCGTTGATTCTATTTTCTTAACCGTTGATACCATACATACATCTGTATGTATTGGTTTTAAAGGTAGTTTTTAGAATACTTACAGTTTATTCTTAAACGGCTGAAATTCACTAACACCTATTTATTGATTAATCCTTTATTTATTTCTTTTTCTTTGAAAGCATATAAGCCCTTCTGATTGTTCATTATTACTTTACGCTTTCTTAGAATTTCAAGCATTTACCATTTTCTCTCTGCAAAACCTTCAAGTTATTCTCTGCAATTTCTACTCACAACAATGGCACCAGTCGTGAAGATTATGTCTCAATCTGGGTTCATCTACGAGAAGAACAATTTCATAGCTCTGGTAGAAAAGAATGAAGCCCACTCAGATTATCACAAAATGATGGACTTCATCAAAAACTGTAAACTTAGCTATGCAATGCTGGAAGCCCCAACGATTTTCTGTGAAGTAGTTGAGGAGATTTGGACAACTGCTGAGTTCAACTCCATGGATATGACTATCTCCTTCACTCTCAAAGGTAAAAATCACTGTATTAACTGTGATGACTTACAAGCATGTTTTAAATTACCTGAGAACAATGCCATGACACCACACACTGATAGTGATGTATCCAGCATGTTAGATTCCATAGGTTACTCTCTTATCTCTGCTAATTTAGGGGGTATTAGACGAAAAGGCCTTAGGAAAGAATGGAGTTTTCTTGGGGATGCCTTCATAAAGGTTTTCTCTGGGAAAATTAGTAATTTTGATGCCATAACTTCATCTCTTGTTAATATGTTCTATATGCTTGTTTCTGATAGGTACTTTAACTTTAGCAACTATGTGATGCTAGAATTAGGTACTAGATTAGGTAACAAAGCTAATAGACCTAATAACATCTATTATGCTAGATTCTTTATGTTATTGGCTAACCATGTTGCTGAAGGTTTAGTCATTATCAATGAGAATAATAAACTCAAGTGCTGGGCACAAGAGAAAAGAGTTCTTGCAGACTTATTGAGAATGGATCTCAACAGCAGTGTGCAATTGGTATATTTACCAATCATGAATGCACCCCAGGTAGGTGAGGTAATTGCTTCTACAACTCCTACTTCTTCCAACCCCTCTATTTCTTTATCTTCTAGTGTGGCCATGAAATCTGTGTCAATGCCCCAACAGATTTCTACCAAGGTCACCAAATCTAAACTTTCAAAATCCAAGACAAAGAAAACCACCTCTGTTGTTTCTCAAAAGACAACAGTTGTAACAACAACCATTAACCCTGAGGGAAGTGAACAGGGTGTGAGTGGTGAGGGGAGGGGTGAACATCAAAGAAACCCCCAGGATAAGGAAGGAGAGTTGAGTGCTTCCCAAGCTAGCCAAGCCCCAGTTTCTCAAAAAGCTGTGGTGGTTGAAAAGGTTTCTAGCACATCCCTAGTAGCATCCTCCCAAAAGGATGTTACTATTGAAAAGAGTTCCCAACCAGGAACACAGAACAAAAGAGGGAGGGACACTAAAGCCAAACACTCACCTACAAAAGCTTTTATTAGAAGAAAGAAGGCTAGAACCCAATCTTCTACACAGGGTGCACACACTGCACAGATACATCCATCTGTCTCTGTGCCTTCTCAAACTCAGTTTGATGTGACTCCAATAAATGTGGAGTCACAGCCCCATTCTCTCACAATAACTACACATCAATCACCAAACACTTCATCACCATCTCTGGATGTGGATATGTTATTCCCATCAATTCCTGATTCTCCCTCTTTACAACTCAGGGAGGAGCCCCACTCAAATATAGGTGATCATCATCTTTTAGATGATTTGTTGGATCACCCGCAAATTCTTTCAGATATAATTGAAGGATCTGTATCAACACATATCAAATCAATCTATACAGATTCAACAGTTATATCACTTTCAATTTCATCTTCTTTTCCTTCTTCAACGGATATCACTCATCCGTTGACAAGTGGTTGTTCTTCAACGGATAAGCTTAACAGCAGTTATCCGTTGATAACATCAGTTTCACCTTCAACGGATATTCCACATCCGTTGACAGTCTCTACACAAATAACTGAATTAATCCCAAGTGTAGAAGACATGAATACTGTGCAATCACTCTTAGGATTGAGGGAAGGGAGTGACAATTTGAGTGAGAGGCTGGGTTGCTCCCAGGCAAAAGGAGAGATTGAGAGCTCAAAAATGCATGCTATTTCTTCCAGCATGGCAAAAGTAAGTGAGTGGAGTACCACCTTAGTAGGTGAAGGTGAGGGAGTGAGATGTGTGAGCCAGGGGGAGCCCCTGATGCAAGAACATAGAGAAAAAGAGAGAAAAGCAGGTACAGTAGATACAAGGGTGGAACCAGCCATTGCTAATGAGTCAATGATTGTGGATGATGCTGAAAAGGAAAGACAATTTCAGCAACATTACAAAGCTGTAATTGATAACATTTCCTTGGATGCTGACACTTTTACTCATCCTGTGACAGCCTATCAACTGTTGGCTGCTCAGGGCAATGAGGAGGCAGAAAGGTCACTACATCTAGTGCACACAACACAATCTCTTCAAAGGGATAAAGCTGCCATTCACAAAATGCCTTCTACAGCTGGTGAGCCATCTGAGGAATTTGGAGCAAATTCTGATGATGATGACTTTATTTCTTTTGATGGAAGCATGAACTTAGGGGGAGATGAAGGCCCTAGTTCAATTCCAAATCTACCTGAATGGGCCTTGACTAAGGAGTATAGAACAGGGGAATTCAATGTCTCTTTAGTCAAACAAATCAACACTATTCAACAGGCCATTCAGAACACTTCAAATGCAAATATCAAGGCTATCCTCCAAGCTCACCTGGACTCACTGCATCTCATGAAGTTGCAGAAAGTAAAGCAAAATATGAGTCTAGATGATCTCAGGAAAGATATTGCTGACTTGAAATCCTTCACTTCAGAAAAATTAGATTCAGTCATGCCCTATGGTACTTTGCAGGACTTGGTTTCGAGATTGAAAAAGGAATCAGTTACTGAACAAAGGCTGGCCAAATTGGAAGACAGAGTTCAAGGAATTGAAGACTCTGTGGCCACCCTTCTTCTCAACCAACAATCTCAAACCAATCTCCTAATGCAGCTGGCCAAAGCACAAGGCTTGACCCCTCTCCTTGATGATAACAAAAAGGGGGAGAATAAAAGGGAAGGGGAAGGAGAGCCCTCTACAAAGATTCAGATATCTAAAGTGCTAGTTCCTGCCATCACTACTTCTCCAATCATTCAAATCAAGGGCAAGCCTGATGGAATTGATTTGATTCAGCTAGCAGCAGCTGAAATTCAAGTGAAAGAACAAAGGAGGAGAATTGATGAAAGGTTGCAACTGTTGTTTGGTTCTACACAAGACAAATCAACATCTGTGAAATACAGCACAAAAATTGAACCAATCAACATGGAGCTCATGCCAGTAGGGAGTCATAAGGATGGAGAAGCTTCTTCCAAAGAACTACAAGCTATAATTCTCAAGCCCAATGAAAGATCCAATAAGGACTCAACAAAGAATCCTTTAAAAGAAGTGGACTTTCCTCCTCCAAAAGCTGATGAGAACAAGATTTTAGGCAGGAGTATTGCTTATCTCAAAAAGACCATGGATGAGGCTGTAAGGAGAAATAGAGCTATTATCATTAGAGAGGGAAAGAGCATATGTGTGATGCAAGGACATCCCAAATTCTCAATAGCCAAGAAGGAAGAAGACAAGCAATTAAAGGCTGACAAAAGAGCACAAGCAAAGCTTGAAAAACAGCTAAAGTCAAGCCAAGTTGAAGAAATGAAAGGAATTGAAGTCAGGGGTGAAGAAAAGATTGCTAACTTAGATGAGGTTCTTGGGAGCATATTTGGTGAAAATATGGAGGAAAGAGAGGAATGGCAGAAGGGAAACAGAAGAAAAGCCAAGGCACACAGAAGGAGTGAAGATAACCCTGAAGATACCAAATCTATATCTAAACCACTACCTTCCATACCTGAACCTTTTGTTGCTGATCCCTCTATAAATATCCATGGTGAACCAATCATTCCAAAAGAGGAACCTATTGATTGGGACAACATCACATTGCCTACCTTTTTAACCACTCTACCACTACCAAAGAAACAGAAAAGAAAATCTAAATCTACACCTCCCCTAACCTCTAAGAAATTCACTCAAAAACAAAAACCTAACCCTAAGCCACCCATTTCTAAAGATGATTATGTTCACATCTGTGACATAAAAGAAGCTTCAAACATTAATCTCTATCTGGATGAGCTGGAGGAAGTAAGGGGAATAGCTGCCTACAGACAGCTACCAGAGAGATTGGTGTTCAGATATAAGGGAGCTGGGGAAAGAACATGGCCTCTCTAAAGGATTCTAAATGAAGGCTACTCTACCTTGATCAGAGTCTTTTCAGCCATCAAAAAGGATTCTGGCTTTACCAGAACAGCCAAGACTGAAATTCTCAACAAGATTGCCAACATAAGGAAGACTTGGAGGGAACCAAATGCTTTGCCCAGAACCTTACTCATACAAGAAAGGGGAACTAAAATTCACAAATCACCTCATTGGTTGATGGAATTTAGAGATGACAAAGGAGTCAGAAGATTTTTCAGACTTGAAGACCAACTCAAGATTGCCAGCAATGAAACTCTCAAGGAAATGCTATCTAAGTTGGATATCAGTGATGAAGATGAAGCTGAATTCTTCAGACAACTCCAACTCCAAATTGAGGAAAATGACAAAGGGCTAGGAAAGAAAACCAGGGAACAAAGAAGAAAATGATGATTTGCTCAGGCTAGAGGAGCACCCTTGGAAATACTGTAAATCTTCAATTACCTCCTAGTACATACACTTTTGCAGCACTTTTTATATTTCTACTTAGTTTCAATTCAAATATTTGTTAAGTGTTTTGTTATCATCAAGTTAACCCTGAATTTATGCCTACAGTTCTTATAGACATAAATAGGGGGAGATTGTTAGGAATATATGTGCATTAGTTTGATGATATGTTTAACAAAACACTTAAGTAGAAATTTAGTGTCAGTAGCCTCAACGGATAAGACCACTTTGGCTATCCGTTGATGGTGTAGCTTTACTTAGAAATAAGTCTAGTATTGTAGCATATTTCAGTCTCTGTATTTAAAATGTAATTCTTAGAAGTTGAGAGAAACTATGAGTCATGTTGACTACTAGATGATATGCAGATAGGAAGGCCAATTGTAAATATTTCATGCCTTGTAATTTTGTATAAATGAAGTGGTATCAACGGATGACTTAAAGACCTTCAACGGATGAGAAGCTAAGCTTCAACGGATGTCTCTAAAGCTTCAACGGATAAAGTCATCAACGGATAACATCCTTCAACGGATGAGTGCATCAACGGATGAATGCTTCAACGGATAACATCCTTCAACGGATGAGTGCATCAACGGATGAAAGCTTCAACTGATGTTCTGATGATTAGCCGTTGATAAGTGGTAGTTGTACCTACAGACAGAGGCACATGGGTTGACAGAGAAAACTGAGATGTGGTAGCCGAATTTCAGGATCAACAGAAAAAGCAGCCGTTCTTCTTTAGTACAAAGATGCAATAGTCAACAAAGTACTTGAGTGAACAGGAAAAGAAGCAAGTGAAGAACTTATTTTACTATTGTAATTTTATATTGTTTTTCACTTGTACACTTGGTAATATATAAACCAAGAAGAAGCTAGTAATTAGAAAGAGATGTCATTAATGGCATCATTACACTCAGCTTTAGATAAATGTACAAGGTTTGTAGTAACACGCAAATGATATAACTCTGTAGACATGTCATTAATGGCATCATTACACTCAGCTTTAGATAAATGTACAAGGTTTGTAGTAATTACCTGATTGCTTGAGGAACTTGTCTCTGTCTCATCAGACTTGTCCATTAGGGCTAGATTGACATAGCTGACATCTTCATCTTCATCCAGACCATCTGCTGCCCAGTCATTTTCTTGTGTAATGAAAGCCCTTTCCTTTTGCTTGAGTAGATCAAAGTATTTTTGCTTATAATCCACAGACTCAAACTTTTTCTTACTGGAATCTGACTTCCTACACTCACTGGAAAAATGCCCTGCCAAGCCACATTTGAAACATTTGAATTTTGATTTATCCACCATGTTTCTATTTGGCTTGGCTGCTCCAAAGTTCTTCTTGAACTTGAGCTTGGAAAATCTCCTGGAAAGAAATGCTAGGTGATCATCAATGTCCTCCATGTCATCTTGGCTCAATGAATCTTCACTTTCTACTGCAGGCCCCTTGCCCTTGTTCTCACAGACCTTTGAAGTTGATTCAACAGCTTCCATATTCACTTCCTTCTCCTTCTCCAACTCAACAACTAGTGCAATGGATCCTCCTTTCTTCTTTCCTCTCTCCATCCTTTCATCCCGCTCTATTTCAAGCTCATAGGTTTTTAGGATGCCATACAGTCTCTCCAAAGTAAACTCCTTATAATCTTGTGAGTTTCTTAATGAGACTGTCATTGGTTTCCATTCCTTTGGAAGAGATCTAAGGAATTTCAGATTGGAATCTTTAGTCTGATAGACCCTTCCATGCAACATTAGAGCATTTAGTAGTTTCTGAAACCTACTAAAGATGTCAGTGAGAGACTCACTTTCTTCATTATGGAAATGCTTATATTGCTGAATCAGGAGCTGCATCTTGTTTTTTCTAACTTGCTCAGTGCCATCACAGATGATCTGTATTGTATCCCAAACTTTCTTGGCAGTTTTGCAGGTTATAATGTTGTCAAACATATCTACATCAACTCCATTAAACAGGATGTTCATGGCCTTTTTATCCTTCATGACTTGTTCAATGTCAGGATCAGACCATTCATGCCTTGGCTTGGGAACTGATGGCTCGTTTCCTGTTGCAGCTCTCATTGGAACATGAGAACCTCTTTCTATGTAGTCCACATAGGCCTCATCTTGAGAAAGCATGTAAAGATGCATCTTTACCTTTCAATGATGGTAATTATCTTTATCCAGAAAAGGGATCTTGACTCCAACATCCTTCTTGTTCATCTTGCTGTATTGTTTTGATCTTTAAATCCTTTGTAAGTTAAGAGCTTGCTCTGATACCAATTGTTAGTCCCTTAACAATATGACAAAAATTACAGAAGGGGGTTGAATGGAATTCTTGAAACTTTTTCTTGAAATAAAATGTTCAAACTCGAATATAAATATAAGTGTATTGATTAGCACAATGCGGAATAAAAACTTAAGTGAATCAAAACACAAGTAATTAAAAACAAGAGTCTTTAAAAACTTTCTGGTGAATTTGAATGATTCCACCAGAGATATATAATATATATCGAGAGAACTCTGTGTACAAGAATGCTCACAGCTGCTTACATATATGAACTACTGAGAATACAGAGAAATGCTAATAATTCTGCTTACAAATGTTTCTCACTTTTTGTATCTCAGATCTATATTTCTATTTGCTACTTCTTGGTTTATATAATACCAAGATTATAAAGTCAAAAAACAGGATCATTATAAAAACTATCAGGTCTAATGTTTTGCTACTTTGTTCTCTATTACCCAGTTAATAGGCTTCCTCATTCCATTTGCATACACTTCGACGCATGTGACTAGTTGTCACTGTCAACTGATATTTGAATTCTTTATCCGTTAAGTACATGATCATCCGTCGATTTTATGATCATCCGTTGATGGCTTCATTGATCATCCGTCGACTGCTATATTGAACATCCGTTGGTAGCCATTTGATCATCCGTCGACTGCTTTGTTAATCATCCGTCGGTAGCTATTTTGGCACTTGACTTCAATTCATTTATGCAGAATTACAAGACATCATCTATGTACAATTAATCAACCTATTCTGCATATCTAGTTAAAGTCAACATGACTTATATGCTGCTACAGAGTCTACACAAAGGTGTATGCAGAAATGTGCTACAGACTCATTATTACATATGCTACTCACTCGATGGATAATAAGTCATCATCCGTCGGGACTATAATGAGTTATCCGTCGGGACTAAAATTCTTATCCTTCGAGTGCTACATTATTTCACTAAGTAAAATCTACTTAGGTGTTTTGTTTAAGTAATCATCAAGTACACAACATATGCACAACACATTTTTCCCTAAACAGTGTCAAGCCTCAAAATTCTATGTGGAAGAAGATCAAGAAGGTCATGCCTCAGAAGAATTATGAAGAAGCTTGGAGTTAAATAATTCTGTTTGGTGAAAAACATTCTAAGTCAAGATCTCTACAAGTCACAGAATTAGTGTTATAGAGAAGTCATTCGAGAACTCAGAAAGACCTATCGAGAACTCAGGAAATGCTATTGGAGATATCGATAAGTCAGATACTCATTCGAGAACTCAAAGATATCGACAAGTATACATTCATTAGGTAACTCTGAGTTATCGATAAGCCAAAGTCCATTAGAGAACTCCGAGTTATCGATAAACCAAAATTCACTAGAGAACTCAGAGTTGTCGATAAGTCAAGTCAACAATGAAGATTCAGAGATATCGACAAGCCAACATGCCTATCGAGATATCGAGTTCTCTACAGCTTAATTGGAGATTTCGAAGTGAAGAAATTTCTCTAAGTACAGAATTGCATAACAGTTCAATATCCAAGGTTGCAAATCAACAAACAATTCACACGGCTGGATTGACAAGTCTATAAAAATCAGCTTGAGAGATGTGCAAGATTAATGGTAAGAATTAACTGACAAAGGAAGATTAAAGTGAACACAGGATGCTAAAGATATGCTAAGCCATAAATGGAAGATCTATTTTTCTATAAATAGAAATGACAAGTGACAGTTTAGAAAAGCTAATAGCATATCTTATTACACACTGTGTAAACCAGCAGTTAACTGAGTTATAAATTTAACACTGGTCCTTAGTCAGTCAGAGGAATTCAGATTAGAAATTGTATTCTCTCTCAAGAAAGAAGCTAAGTTCTAAACCAAGAACTTAAAGATTTTGTAGCAAAACACTGCTTGATTTTTAATATAAAATTAAGTTAGTTTTGAAGATCTGTGTTTTACATATTTGCATTGTTATTTATGTTTAACATCTATTCTACAAAATCATTGATAACAACCAACTGCTAAACCCAAAGTCGATCAAAAAGTAACCATTTAAGCCAAAACACATTCACCCCCCTCTGTGTTGTATTCATATCTAACAAGTAGTATCAGAGCAAAATTTGAAAGTAAACAGATTAGATCTTGAAAAAATGAATACACAGAAAATCAGTAGCATCAAGATTTCTCCCTTTGATAAGGCCAACTACACTTTATGGAAAAAGAAAATGTTGCTGTTTATAAGAATGGCCAATCACCTTTACATTCAGATCCTCAAGAATGGGCCCTTCACTCCTATGGTTAGAGTTGGGGAAACCACAGATGGAGACATGGTCATTCCAGCTCATTTTGCTCCCAAAGATGCCTCTGAGTATACTGATATTGAAAGAGAGAAAGTTTCCCTAGACAGTGCTTTGCAACTGATACTAATTGAGTCACTTAACAATGTAATGTATAAGAACATTGTCAACTGTGACACTGCTAAACAGATCTGGGAAAAGATTGAGATACTCTGTGAAGGAACTGAGGAGGTTAGGTCAAATCAAAGAAGGATATTGATTTCTCAGTATTAGGGTTTTATGGCTAAACCAAAGGAAGGTATTACTGATGTGTTTGAAAGGTTTAATGAGCTGATAAATGACTTGCAGCTTCATGATAAATTTTATGATGTTGAAGAAGTGAATTTGAAGTTCTTGCTTACTCTCCCTGATCATTTGGAACAAAAGATCTCTGCAATCAGAGAAGGAAGGGATTTGAGTGGAATCACAGTGGAAGTGCTCTATGGGGTTCTGAAAACTTATGAACTTGAAATGATTCAAAAGAAATCATTAAGGGCTGGTCAAGGATATGTAATGGATGGCTCAAGTGCACTGATTGTGAATGATGGCCAGACCTCTAAAGATGAGCAAAGATTCCAAACTCCAGAAATTTCTACAAGTGAGAAAAGAGTCAATGACACTAAAGAGCAAGTCATACTGGAATTGGATGAAGAAGATGAGTTCTACACTCTTGATGAGCTTGATGAGCTAGACAAATCAATGGCTTACTTGGCTAGAAAATTCTCTAACATTAGAGTGAAGAAACCAAGATTTTTCAAGAGCAAAGGACAGTCCTTCAACAAAGACAGCAGCTGGAAAGGAAAAGGGAAGTACACTCTTGATAGAAAAACTGGATCTGTTGACAGATCAAACATAAAGTGCTTTAATTGTGATGAGTTGGGCCATTTTGCTACAGAATGTAGGAAACCTAAGAAGGCAAAGAAAGACAAAGCCTATCTTGAATTGGAAGCAAAATATGATGTTCTTCTAAAGAAGCAACAAGGGAAAGCTTATATTGCTGAGGGCAAAAGCTGGGATGATTCAGATAATGATGAAGATGAAGAAGTTGGAAACTATGCACTCATGGCCTTGGAGCAAGGAGATTCTTCATCATCGAAATCACAGGTACCAACTCTTACCACAATTGATTTAAATGTGAGTCAATATAAGGAAATTGTTGAAAAGATGAGCACAGAAATGTTCCACATTCTGCAAATGAGGAAGTTAGCAGATTGAAAAAGATCAATGAAAAACTTGAGAGTGAAAAACAAGAGACTGAATTGTTGCTGGTTGAGCTTGATGATGCTAAGCAAGAAAATGCATACTTAAAGAACAAATTAAAGTGTGCAAGTGAAATTGAAGCAGTATTGAGAGAAAGGCTAGAGAAGAATGAAGTGAAGCTGAAATCCTTCAAAAATGCTTCTGAGTTGATTGGCCAATATCATGAAAAGAACAAGCCATGTGCAAACATTGCCATTGGTCTTGATTATGGGGGTTTGAACAACAAAAAGAAGTCTGTCAGTGACAAAGGAAAATCAACTGAAACTGAGAATGTTCCAATTATTTTGAAGAAAGTTGAATCACCTTTGTTCAAGGCATGTGAGGTGAACTTCAGTGAAAAGAGTTGATCATCAAACAGGAGATAGCTGATGAGGACAAGGAAAAGAAAAATGATGAGACAACTCAGTCTTCCATCTCTGTTGAAACACTAAAAGCCAATCAAGAAACTAAGGAGCATGTGAAGGAGATTAAAGCTGAATAGGTCAAAAAGAAAAAGAAGAATAGAAATGAAAAGATTGGGATAAACAAAAGCAATAATTGCAGATGCTCCTAGAAAGTGGTATGAGAATTGTGGATCAATGAATCACCTAACTCACCTTTGTAAAAAGATTGTTAGCAATCCACCTGAAGGAGTCTGCAAGTACAATGAAGCTAAGGCTAATGATCCCTATTCATTCTGTGACAAGTTTAACTGCATTCCCTGCAACATGAAAGTGATGAAGAGTTGCCACAAATTGAGAATTGATCTCATAGAATAAAAAGTTGGTTCTATATCTGAAAGGAAAAATGCTCAACAGTCTATGAATTCCATTTTATCTGAAAATTCGCATTCTACTTCTGTAAAATTAGTTAACAAGAAGAAAGTGCCCAACACAGCTTGGGTAGCTAAACACACTTAATCCTCATTGTATGCAGGGCAAAGGAAAGAAGGTCATATGGATCATTGATAGTGGATGTTCCAGGCATATGACAGGTGATAAGACCCTGCTATCACAATTTGAGGAGATGGCTGGCCCTTTGGTGACATTTGGAGACAACAGCGAAGGATTTACAATGGGATATGGCAAGATTGTTTCTGGAAATATTGTCATTGAAGATGTAGCACTAGTTGCTGGATTAGAAGTAAATCTTCTAAGTGTTAGTCAATTTGCAGATAGAGATTTTCAAGTTATTTTCAACAAAGAAGATTGTGCTTTTATTAGCAAAAAGACTGGTGAAATTGCTCTTAAAGGAGTAAGAAAGGGAAGCTTGTTTGTTGCAGACTTAGACTCAACAAATAAGGATGGAGTGTGTTGTTTCTACACCAAGGAATCAGAAGAGCAAAGCAAATTGTGGCTTAAGAAGCTATCTCACTTGAATTTCAAAGCAATCAACACCTTAGTCAAGAAGGAGCTTGTGAGAGACATGCCCAGTCTGGAATTTGCTCAACTGGAAGTTTGTGAAGCTTGTCAGAAAGGAAAAATGAAAAGATCAAGTCACAAGTCAAAATCTGTGAATTTTTTAAGTGCACCTCTGCAACTTATTCACATGGACTTGTTTGGGCCAGTAAATGTCTTGTCCATTTCAAGGAACAAATATGCCCTTGTCATGGTTGATGCTTTTTCAAGATACACTTGGGTTGAGTTCATGTACTCTAAAGATGAAACTCCAAACATTGTAATTGAGCTCATCAAGAAAATTGAGAAGCAAGCTGAAGGAAAAGTTAGTGTGAAAAGATTGAGGAGTGATAATGGAACAGAATTCAGAAACTCAACATTAAGTGAATTATGCAAAAGAAAAGGCATTGTTCAAGAATTCTCAGCAGCTAGAACACCTCAACAGAATGGAGTAGTTGAGAGGAAAAATAGAACATTGGTTGAAGCTGCTAGAACCTTGCTACAAGATGCTCAGTTGCCAACTAGTTTTTGGGAAGAGGCTGTTAATACTGCATGCTACACTCAAAACAGATATCTCATCAACAAAGCTTGAAAGGCATATGTCATAGCCTACTCGTTTATTCGAGTATTTAACTCAACTCAAATAAGAATGTAATAAGTAAATAGTGGATCAATCATCAGAGAGATCTCACAAAGTAACATCTGTCAAAGAATAAAGAAACATTGTTCATCTGCAGACTTGAAGATTCACTGGAAGAAGTTCAAGAATTTGATCATGCCTCAGTGATATAAATCAAGATCGTGGATTTAATCAAATGACAGAGATCTCGTCAAGGTATCATTTATTACAAGGATTCAATCAGAACATCAAAGTCAAGACATGAAGAAACGTCAAGAAAGTTAGTCACTCATGAACCAGACAGTACATCGAGTGTCAGCATTGAAGTGGCGGAATTGATTCATAAGTCTCAGTGACTTTCAGAAGATTGTCAGAAGAATGGATGCTGCTCAGGGTTAGTATTAATTCTCTATTAATTAATTAAGTCATATAATTTAATTAAGAAAATAAATTATATCTGCAAGGATTAATTTATTGATTAATTGAATTAAATTGATTAATTAATTTAGAATTAATATTAAGGTTTTTCAGAATTTTAATTGATTAAAATCTGTTTTAATTCTAAAAAGACAACTGATTGTACTAGTATGACAATCGGTATGACAATTGATTGTCATACCGAAAGTCATGCTAATTCAGTTGATTGTCTTGATAGAATTATTATTTAGATTAAAATCACTTATTAATTCAGTAAGACAATTTCATTTGAACTAATATGACAATCGGTATGACAATCAATAGTCATACCGAAAGTCTTGCTAGTTCATTTTAATTGTCTTGCTAGCTCTAAAAGATTGTCACACCAAAAGTATTATTGGACAAATGATTGTCATACCAGTTCATTTTGATCTCGGTTGTGTTGATTAAATAGAAGCAGAAACATCCAATTTACTTACACATACAGAGAGCAATCAAACAGAAGCCAAGAACAAAAAGAGAACAAGCAGCCAAATATTTCATCTTATCTGCTAATTCAAGATTACAATTTCTAGCTTGTAAAGTTAAATCCAATCAACTAGAAATCACTCTCTTGTTCTTGTGTATCAATCTAGCGGATTAAAATCCCTAGAACTTAATCTCAAATTGCTTTTAGCATTTGATCTTTTAATTACAAAAATAGAAAAAGTTCATGTCGAATTTATTCTAGATTTGTAATAATTGATTTGAGATTAATCCCTTGTAACCGATACCGTAGTTGTAACACCTTTCAAGTTTAATAAAAGTTTTATTTAACTTGAATTTTGTTTCACAATTTTATTCCGCATTTTATTTGACTAAACGGTATTGTTTGCATTCAACCCCCCCTTCTACAAACAAATTGGGACCTAACAATTGGTATCAGAGCCTTCTGATTAACGTACAAATCAAGATCCTAGACTTTTGTGTTTCTTTCACTTCTTGAATTTTTTATTCACTCAAAAAATTCATAATGACTACACAAAAAGTTGGAACCGTTAAAATTCCACTTTTCGATAAAGAAAATTATGTTATGTGGAAGAAGAAGATGCTACTGTTTTTACAGGTTGCTAATCCCAAATATTTGCAAGTGTTGAAGAAGGGTCCAAAAATTCCTATGGTTATGGAACCAGAGGTAATAGAAAATGATGTGGTGATCACCAAAGCGAGAACTTATGTGAAGGATCCTGAGGACTTCTCTCCTGCTGAAATAGAAGAAGCTTCCCTGGATGCTAGCCTTCAATTAATCTTAGTAGATTCCCTTAATCCCCTGATGAATAGACATGTGATGAATTGTAAAGATTCCAAACATATCTGGGAAACTATTGAGATTATTAATGAAGGCACAGAGGAAGTTAGGGAGAACAAACTAGAAATCCTAACCTCTGAATATGAATATTTCAAATCAAATCCAGGAGAAGGAATCACTGAAGTGTTTGAGAGGTACAATGCATTGATCAACAACCTGAACATTAATGGTAAATACTATTCCATCAGGGAGGTCAACAAAAAGTTCCTTTTAACACTGCCAACTCATCTCGAACATAGAATCACTGCCATAAGAGAAGCAAGAGATCTGAGTGAGATTTCTTTGGAAAGGCTCTATGGTGTGTTAAAGACTTATGAGTTGGAGCAGATTCAGCAGAAGGAAGTTTACGGGAAAGGAAGAGTGGTCAGCACGTCCACTGCTCTAGTAGCTGATGAACAACAACAACAACCACAATATCAACAACAATCTCAACAGTCAGAAAGAATGGTACAGTCTTCCAAGGTTGAAGATAATGTGATAGTAGCAGAATTTGATTCTCCTACTACAAATCAATCAGGAGATGATTATTATTCCTTGGAAGAACTGGAGCAATTGGAGGATGAGTCAATGGCCCTGATTGTCAAGAGATTCTCAAATGTCAGATTCAAAAGGAATCCCAAGTTCAAGTACAAGTCCAACTACAACAGATTCCAGAAAGGTGGATCTTCATCCTCTAACACCAGCAGTGGTGGGTATAAAACAGGGATGGTTGATCGAAGCACCATTCGATGCTTCAACTGTAATGAGTTGGGACACTTTGCCACAGAATGCAGGAAGCCAAAATAAGCTAGGAAGAACTCTTATGATTCTAATCAGAAGAGTAAATCTGAAAGGGCGTACCTGGCAAAGGGAAGAAGCTGGGATGATACTGACAGTGAAGATGAAGAAGTTGGGAATCTTGCTCTCATGGCTAGTAATGCAAGCACCTCATCGTCAAGAAAAGAGGGCATTAAACAGGTACAACCGGTAGTGTGGATTCTTGACAGCGGATCGTCAAGACATATGACCGGAGATAGAGCCCTGCTATCAAATGTGGTTGAGAAAGCTGGCCCAGTGGTTACCTTTGGAGATAACAGCAAAGGTTTAACGGAGGGATATGGCTGTTTGCAAGCTGGAAATGTTATCATTGAAAATGTATATGTTGTGCAAGGACTTGAACACAATCTGCTTAGCATTAGTCAGTTCTGTGACAACGGCTACAATGTTTTATTCGACAAGCTGAAGTGTCAGATTCTGCACAAGAAAAGTGAAAAACCCTCCTTAATGGGAATCCGGAAAGGAAATCTGTTCGTAGCTGACATGAACTCTGGAAGCAATCTTGAAGTCAATTGTTTCTATGCAAAGGCATCGTCAGATGAGAGTTGGCTATGGCACAAGAGACTTTCCCATCTCAATTTCAAAACAATGAATTCTCTTGTCAAAAGAGAATTGGTAAGAGGTATGCCTCAGCTGGAATTCTCTCCAGAAGGACTATGTGAGGCTTGCCAGAAAGGAAAGTCAAAGAAAGCAAGTCACAAAGGCACTGGCACATCTTCCATAACTGGTGTTCTGCAATTATTGCACATGGATTTATTTGGTCCAGTTAATATCCTTTCTATGTCAAAGAAGTGTTACTGTCTTGTGATAGTTGATGACTATTCCAAGTATACGTGGGTTTTATTTCTTCACTCTAAGGATGAAACACCACAAGTTGTGATTGATCATATCAAGATGATTGAGTTAGATTCTAACGTCCCTGTTAGAGCAATAAGGTCAGATAATGGGACAGAATTCAGAAATACACTTCTCAATAGATTCTGTACAGACAAAAGGATTACCAGACAATTTTCAGCTCCTAGAACCCCTCAGCAAAATGGAGTGGTAGAAAGGAAGAATCGTACATTGATTGAAGCTGCAAGAACGATGTTAAATGAATCAGGTCTTCCAATGTACTTTTGGGCTGAAGCTGTCAATACTGCATGTTATACTCAGAATCGAACTCTAATCAACAAAGACTTCATGAAAACTCCTTATGAGATTTTGAATGAACAGAAACCTTCTATCAAATACTTTCATGTATTTGGTGCCAGATGCTTCGTGCTCAAGGATGGAGATGATCGTCGTGGTAAGTTCGAGGCAAAGGCATATGAGGGTATTTTTGTTGGATATGGAAGAAGATCATATAGAGTGTATATCATTGATCAACATAAAGTAACTGAAAGTGTCAATGTTACATTTGATGACACTAAACTCCCTAGTATCCAAACTGAAGATCCTTCTGAGAAACTGAAGTTTGATGATACGTCAGATTCAGAATCAGAACATGGTCAAGAACCTGAGGTTGTTGCTGGTGAAGAACCTGTTAATCCTAATGATACTCAAGGTAATAGTGATGGAAACTTTGGCAACAATGGAGATACCACTGCTACTGACGGAGAATCTTCAAGCCAACATGGCAACAACTCAGGGGGAGATGCTGAAGGATCATCTAGTAGGACACAACATCACAATGAATTTCAAGGCGAATCATCAAGATCACATCTTCCAAGACAGACAGTCTGGAATAAAGCTCACCCTTTTGAGTTGATTATTGGTGATCCAGATGTTGGAGTCAGAACTAGACGTGCTACTCAAAATGAGTGTCTGTTCTCAGGATTTCTTTCTGAGATGGAACCTAAGAAAATTGAAGAAGCACTGTCTGATCCAGATTGGGTGATTGCTATGCAAGATGAACTCAATCAGTTTGAAAGTCAACAAGTCTGGAAACTGGTACCTAGGCCTGTACACAAGAAAGCTGTTGGTACTAGGTGGGTATTCAGGAATAAACTAGATGAAGATGGTGTGGTTACAAGAAACAAGGCAAGACTGGTAGCTAAAGGGTATTCTCAAGCTGAAGGCATTGATTATGATGAAACCTATGCTCCAGTGGCTAGACTTGAGGCCATCAGAATATTTCTGGCATTCGCAGCATTTTCAAACTTTAAAGTTTATCAAATGGATGTCAAGAGCGCCTTTCTGAATGGAAAGCTGGATGAAGAGGTATATGTAGAGCAACCTCCTGGTTTTGAAGATCCAGATCATTTGGATTTTGTCTTCTTTCTTTTCAAAGCTATCTATGGGCTAAAACAGTCTCCAAGAAAATGGTATGACACTCTCTCTGAATTTCTTATTGAAAATAGCTTTATTAGAGGTGTCATAGACAAAACTCTCTTTTCTAAAAAACATAAGAATGATACTATATTAGTCCAAGTCTATGTGGATGATATAATATTTGGGTCTACTAATGATAATCTCTGTAAGAGATTTGCTAAGTTAATGCACAGCAAGTTTGAAATAAGCATGATGGGAGAGCTGAAGTTCTTTCTTGGATTACAAGTAAATCAAAGGTTAGATGGAACATTTATTTGTCAATCCAAGTATCTCAAAGAACTCCTCAAAAAGTACAATCTAGAGGATTCTGCATCAGCAAGGACTCCATCAACTACAGCTGTCAAGCTTGGACCATGTGAAAACCCCATTAAGGTAGATGTCACAAGCTACAGAGGTATGATTGGCTCGTTACTCTATCTTACTGCAAGTAGACCAGATATTATGTATGCTACATGCTTATGTGCAAGGTTCCAAGCGGATCCTAGAGATATTCATCTCGTTGCTGTTAAACGAATCTTAAGATATCTTAAGGGAACACCAAATCTAGGTATTTGGTACCCTAAAGAATCTGGTTTTAACCTTGTTGGATATACAGATTCAGATTATGCAGGAAGTGTTGTTGATAGGAAAAGCACCTCAGGAAGTTGTCAATTCCTAGGAAGCAGGCTAGTCTCATGGTACAGCAAGAAACAGCAAACAGTTTCCAACTCAACGGCCGAGGCTGAATATATTGCTGCTGGAAGCTGCTGTGCTCAGATCTTGTGGATTAGGAACCAACTACGAGACTATGGCTCTGTATTGAACAAGATTCCTATTTTATGTGACAACACAAGTGCAATAGCCATCACCAACAACCCTGTGCAGCACTCGAGGACAAAGCACATTGACATCAGGTATCATTTTATTAGAGAGCACGTCATGAATGGTACTGTTGAACTATTTTTTGTTCCAACAGAAGAACAAATAGCAGATATTTTCACTAAACCACTTGACGAATCCACATTTACCAGATTAGTTGGTAAATTGGGCATGTTGAATAGTTTTAGTGATTAATTTAGTTAATATCTGGAATCTGTTCTTGAATGAATTTACAAATGAATTTATCATAAATGAAAAATTCATTTGCAAATTTATTTTATCATTTTTATCATATCTCTTGCTTATTTCTATGTAATATATATTATCTTATCTATTTTTATTTTCCCTTCTTGTTAATTTAAAATATCTCAGAATATTTTATTTCCTCTAAAAATATTTTTCTATGAATTTTATTTGCTAAAATTCAAGAGAAATCTATTTTTGGAATAAAAATAATAAGTTCTGATATATTGTCTTTGTTTCTATAAATATTATAAGTCTGTATTTCAGTTTTACTATTTTGTAAATATTTTCTAATATTTTTACTAAGTTAAATAAGTCTTTTTAAATTTATAAATGTGTGTGTTTCTGTGTTTATTGCTGGTATGACAATCGGCAAGACAATTGAAATTGTCTTGCTGAAAGTCATTTCAGTGTAAATTATGTTAATTATGTTCTTCAGTATAGTTTTATACTGGCAAGACAATCGGTATGACTATTGGATTGTCTTGCCAGTTATAAACCATATATATAATTATTTTCATTTTATTATTATACTGGTATGACAATCGGTATGACTATCAGATTGTCATACCAGTTATAATTTTAATATTTATTCTGTTATTTCTTTTCCTTCTTTTTGCCTGGTATGACAATCGATATGACAATCCCGGATTGTCATACCAGCTGTAATATAAAGGCGTGTGTTTGTGTGTTTTTAAAACCATTTTCAGCAGTTCATCTTTTCTTTCAAAAATTCGAACAGTTTCTTCAGTTTTCTCTCTTCTCTCTCTTCGAACTCAAATCTGTTTTGTTTCTTCCTTGCTCGAGTTTTTACTCAGCACACAAAATCATCACTTTGTGATATATACATACAAGTATATATATAAAGAGATGCTGTTGGATTTTTATTAAATAAAAACAAAAACAAATAAAAAAATCAGTTTGCCCCTTCAAATTCAATTTGTGTTTGTTGATTTTGAACTTTTTATTTTTATTTCAATTTCTGATTTGTGTCTTTTGGTTTGTCAAAACTGCGTTTGTGAGTTAAGAATTCTAACGAGATACATTTCTGTCTAAATTTTTCGATTATAATTAATTTAATTCGAATTATTAAATTAATTTAATTAATTCGAATTTTCTTAATATTATTCTTAAAATTCTGAAAAGCGTGTGTCTTATTATTATTTTAAATGGCTCTCAATTTCCAAATTGTCGCGCATAATCAGGTTGGTTATTTTAATCCGGAAAAATGTGATGTTGAAAAATTTAAGCCTTGGATTAGATTTTTAAATGACCATTCGATTGTTAGCTCTGCTATTAAATCAAATGTGATTTTAAACGTCGATCTACTTAGACTGATTTGCACAACCTCTACTGTGGCCGATGATTCAAAATCTTTTTCATTCACCGTCGCAAACACACAGTATGTAGTTGATGAAACAGTCGTCAATCGTGCATTAAATTTTCCACTAGACAATTTCTGTAATTTACCCTCTGAAAATGATATCACAAATTTTTTCAATGCTATTCACTATCAGGGGGTGATCAATTTAACCAAACTTTCTAAATCAAATTTGGTGTCTGAATGGGATATTTTCTTCGATACACTTTCCAAAGTGTTTGCCAACTGCACAAAATCCAATTTTCATAACATCACTTCCACTCTGCAGTATATTGGTATTGCGGTTGTTTTCAATCAAAGGATCAATTTTGGCAAACTACTTTTTCCCATTCTCTTGAGACGTCTAACTTCTGCTTTACGTGATCATTCTACAAATCGTAGGGTATCATGTTACTATGCTCGTTTTCTCATGCTTATAGCAGATCATCTACTCACACCTGAACACAAAGCCCTTTTTGCTAACTCTGCAGTAACTGAACCCCCTCCAGTTAGCAAAAAGATTTACACTCGCCAAGACACAACCTTCAAATTCATGCAAGTTCCAGTACTTGTATCTGCTTTCATGGCCACTTATATTCCTTTACCTATTTTCAATCTTCCCGGCCATGAACAGCAACCTCAACCTCCAGTGGTTCAAGCCACCCAGACTCTTCCATTACAGGTAGTAATTCCTCACTCTCACTCTCTTCCTACTTCTGTTGAAAGACCCCCAGTGGTTGATAGGGCTGACCATGAAGTTGTAGAACCACGGCTTCAATCCCAGGTCATAGAGCCAAACACAGAGTCACATTCTATCTCAACCTCTCCCCCACTGTCTAAAATGTTACCCAGGAGATTACTAGGAAGTAGTACATTGTTAAATATGAGTGAACCCTCAGCTCTGCCTCCTCCTAAGAAAAGAAGAACATATTCTGAGGCATCTGAAAGCCCATCCTTGTCCTCCCAACATGACATGGACTTTGAAATGGCCAATGAACAGTTACTAGATTCATTCTCTCAACAGGATGAATCTATTGAAATTCGCCATAGGGCCATGGCATCTTGTACTGAGTCAAGCACAATTCCATTACTCACAATGGAACCATACACTTCCCCAGATCATACTCAGGACACACAGCGAGGAGTGCACGTAGAGTCGGTTACAGTGCCTGCCATAGTTACGGCAGAAGAGCAGTCACATGCTTCAGAGGGAAAATCTGACTCTCCGCCATCTTTAATAGAGTCATTTTCTCCCCTCCCAGATCCAACACCTCTGGCTCCCTTATGGGATTCTCCACTCGCAGATTTATCTGGAGAAAGTGGAGGGCAACTCGGTCAATCTATCCCTAAAGCAATTCAGACATCTATTCCAAAAGATTTGATAGCATTGACTGAGGATCGGGACTCGCGAATTCCCATTGCACCACCACTGACCTCTCTTGAAGAGGCTAGGGTGATCTTACTTGCAGGTACAGAAGAACAGCAAAAGGAAGACTCCTCACGAGCAATTATAATGAGAGAAATACATGCACGTGAGGTGAGTGAACCAAACACGAGTGAAATGCAGGTGAGAGCACACACAGACACTGATACTGTGAACCTGTTAGCTCAGATTGCTGCCCTAAAAGAAGAACTTGCTAAAAGCCAAGCTGAAGCTCAAGCATTCAAAGCACAAGTGGTTGAACGGTCTTCTTCTTCCACCTCTGTCAACAATCAGCTTGCAATCATAAGGAATGACATCTCAGATCTAAAGACCACTGTAATACCAAAGCTCAATTCTATTCAGGACACTCCAAATTTATCAGCTGATGACATATCCAACTTCTGCTCTCTACACACAAGAATGACTTCTCTTGAAGACCTCGTTGAGATGAATCATTCACTGGACTCCTCAAGATTTCTAAAGATAGAAACGGGCATGGAACATCTCAATGAAGGGATGAAGCACTTATATTTCATGATCAAGAATTCTCATTGCCCTAATGAAGAACAAAGAGCTTATTTTGAAGGACCGTTTGGTGGAGGATCAGGCTCTGGAGGTGATAGAGGTTCCAAAGGAAAGTCAGTAGAGGATCCCTCAACTAAGGGGGAGAAGAAAGGGAGTAGTGCCAAAGGGAAGGAAAAAGATACCTCTGCTGGAGATAAAGGAAAGGCTGATGATGTCTACTACAGTGGAGAACAGGATGACTTTGACATTTTTGACATTCCCACTGAACCAGTTCAGGAAGATAAAGATGGGTTATTTGAAGCTGAAGAGGAAAGTGATTTTGAAGATTGGGAAGAGGAAGATACAGTGGATCCTAGGTTTGAGAAAGAATTTCAGAAAGAGCAGTCAGAGATGCTAAGAAAAGAAGCTGAACTCAAGAAGGTCTCTCAGATCATTGACAGGAGGAAAGACATACAAAGAACAGAAACTCTTCAAAAGCAACGTCTTCATGACATTAAGGCTCAAGAAAGGAGAAGAGATGTCAGACTAAAGATTGGTGTAAAATGGGATGAAGCTAGGAGAGTACTTGATATGCCTCAGCTGAGCACTAACAATGATAGGCAGTTCTTACATCTTCTTGACAAGTTGGAAATCTCAAATCCTAACAATGACATGTACATGAATGCTATCAAGACTGAAGTCTCAAGGATCACAGCTGCTTTTGATAGATCCCTAAATGAGATGAGCATTTTTGTATATTGTCAGAGTGAAGGATCATTCAAGGTGTCACTTCATCTATTTGAGAATCGTTCTTTGTCAGAGATTTGGGTTCTTTTAAACAAAGTCAAAAGAAGCTCAGAATTGAATGAAGTTCTTCGAGAAAGGCTTAAAGAGTTTGCCAGCAGGGCTAGTCCTCAAGTGGTCAACAATCCTCATCAGGTGAGATTCTTTAAGTCTGATTGTCTTCAAATCTGTCAGCTAGATGTACAATCTCTTAAAGACTACTCAGCTAAGCATCTGGTCTGGATGGAACATCATTTGAGAACTGCTGGATATTCATCCATGTTGAAGACTCAAGCTGCTGACTTGATTCAAGCTTATTGTGAAAAGAATGTTAAAAGGTACAATCAACTCAAGAATAAGCTGAAGTCAGTTGGAGTTCAACCAGTCAGACCAGCAAGCTTCACTTCAGAAAAGGATCGTGTCTTTAGACAAGGAATTGCTTCAAGATTTAGAAGAAGGTGAAGTCAGAAGAGAAGACAACTGAAGTCAATTAGCTCAAAACTCAATGTAATATGATTAGAGCTTTATGAATCAAGATAGTCTAATGTAGTTATATGTTCAGGCTAGAGGAACATCTATCTTGTATTCACTTGTAAATTTCATTTGGAATCTGGAAAATGTTAAATATAATCCAGAACTTTTCTGCTATTTACTTTACCTTACTGTTTATATCTTTTTCTTATTTGTTAGTTGAGTTATCCTCTAGGTATTTGTTGTTATTGTCTAACAAGCAAATAGGGGGAGATTGAAAGGCATATGTCATAGCCTACTCGTTTATTCGAGTATTTAACTCAACTCAAATAAGAATGTAATAAGTAAATAGTGGATCAATCATCAGAGAGATCTCACAAAGTAACATCTGTCAAAGAATAAAGAAACATTGTTCATCTGCAGACTTGAAGATTCACTGGAAGAAGTTCAAGAATTTGATCATGCCTCAGTGATATAAATCAAGATCGTGGATTTAATCAAATGACAGAGATCTCGTCAAGGTATCATTTATTACAAGGATTCAATCAGAACATCAAAGTCAAGACATGAAGAAACGTCAAGAAAGTTAGTCACTCATGAACCAGACAGTACATCGAGTGTCAGCATTGAAGTGGCGGAATTGATTCATAAGTCTCAGTGACTTTCAGAAGATTGTCAGAAGAATGGATGCTGCTCAGGGTTAGTATTAATTCTCTATTAATTAATTAAGTCATATAATTTAATTAAGAAAATAAATTATATCTACAAGGATTAATTTATTGATTAATTGAATTAAATTGATTAATTAATTTAGAATTAATATTAAGGTTTTTCAGAATTTTAATTGATTAAAATCTGTTTTAATTCTAAAAAGACAACTGATTGTACTAGTATGACAATCGGTATGACAATTGATTGTCATACCGAAAGTCATGCTAATTCAGTTGATTGTCTTGATAGAATTATTATTTAGATTAAAATCACTTATTAATTCAGTAAGACAATTTCATTTGAACTAATATGACAATCGGTATGACAATCAATAGTCATACCGAAAGTCTTGCTAGTTCATTTTAATTGTCTTGCTAGCTCTAAAAGATTGTCACACCGAAAGTATTATTGGACAAATGATTGTCATACCAGTTCATTTTGATCTCGGTTGTGTTGATTAAATAGAAGCAGAAGCATCCAATTTACTTACACATACAGAGAGCAATCAAACAGAAGCCAAGAACAAAAAGAGAACAAGCAACCAAATATTTCATCTTATCTGCTAATTCAAGATTACAATTTCTAGCTTGTAACGTTAAATCCAATCAACTAGAAATCACTCTCTTGTTCTTGTGTATCAATCTAGCGGATTAAAATCCCTAGAACTTAATCTCAAATCGCTTTTAGCATTTGATCTTTTAATTACAAAAATAGAAAAAGTTCATGTCGAATTTATTCTAGATTTGTAATAATTGATTTGAGATTAATCCCTTGTAACCGATACCGTAGTTGTAACACCTTTCAAGTTTAATAAAAGTTTTATTTAACTTGAATTTTGTTTCACAATTTTATTCCGCGTTTTATTCGACTAAACGGTATTGTTTGCATTCAACCCCCCCTTCTACAAATAAATTGGGACCTAACAAAGCTCATGGCAAATTACCTTACTCAATCATGTCTAACAGGAAGCCTACAGTGAAGCATCTACATGTGTTTGGAAGCAAGTGTTATATTCTAAAAGCAACTCTGAATATGTGGGAAAATTTGACTCTAAAGTTTTTGAAGCAATTTTTCTGGGATATTCATTGGAAAGAACAGCCTACAAAGTTTATGTGATTGATCAAAAGAAAATTATGGAAAGCACAGATGTGACTTTTGATGATGACAAGTGTCCAGGCTTGGAATGCCTTGATGTAAATGATGCTTAAGCCCTTGCATTTGAGAATCTAACCATTGATAGTGATTCTGATGAGGAAGATGAAGTTATGACACAACAAATGACAAATGAAGAGACCTCTGAACAAATTTATGGGAATGAAAGCTCTCTTCAGACACCTGAATTAGAATGCACAAACTCAGGGGGAGAAGGAGAGAATGGAAATGACAGTCCAAGAAAACTGAAAAAGCCCTATTGGATCCTGATTGGATATGTGCTATGCAGGAGGAGCTGAATCAGTTTGAGAGAAACAAAGTTTGGAAATTAGTCCCTGCACCAAAGAACAGAAGCATAATTGGAACTAAGTGGGTGTACAGGAACAAAATGGATGAAAATGGAATTATTACTAGAAACAAAGCAAGGCTGGTTGCTAAAGGCTACTCACAAGAAGAGGGAATTGACTATGATGAGACTTTTGCTCCTGTTGCAAGACTAGAAGCAATAAGAATTTTTCTGGCATTTGCTGCACACTCAAATTTTAAGGTGTATCAAATGGATGTCAAGAGTGCTTTTCTTAATGGTGAACTAGAAGAAGAAGTTTATGTGCAACAGCCACCTGGCTTTGAAGATCCAGAATTGCCTAACTTTGTTTACAAATTACTCAAGGCTCTATATGGATTGAAACAGGCACCTAGAGCCTGGTATGACACACTGTCAGAATTTCTACTCAAACATGGTTTTACCAGAGGTACTATTGATAAGACTCTCTTCTACAAGAAGCATGGTGAAGATATGATTCTAGTTCAAATCTATGTGGATGATATCATCTTTGGATCTACAAATGAAAAGCTTTGTCAAAGATTCTAATGCAGAGTGAGTATGAAATGAGCATGATGGGATAATTGAGCTACTTCCTTGGCTTTCAAGTTAGTCAAAGAAGTGATGGTATTTTCATCAGCCAAACCAAATATGTGAATGACTTATTGAAGAAATTTGGTATGGTGGATAGCTCACCAGCATCTACACCAATGTCTACTGCAACCAAGTTGGATGAAGACAAGAAAGGCAAGAGTGTGGATATTTCAAGCTACAGAGGGATGATTGGATCATTGCTTTATTTGACTGCTAGTAGACCAGACATCATGTTTGCTACTTGTCTATGAGCTAGATTTCAAGCCAATCCAAAGGCATCACATTTGATGGCTGTGAAAAGGATTTTCAGATACTTAAAGGGAACTCCAAACTTGGGATTATGGTATCCTAAGGGAACTGGTTTTGAAGCTGTTGGATACACAGATGCAGATTTTGCTGGATGCATGGTTGATAGGAAAAGTACTAGTGGAAGCTGTCAATTTCTTGGTCAAAGACTTGTATCCTGGTATAGTAAGAAACAACAATCTGTGTCAACTTCCACAGCTGAAGCTGAATATATAGCTGCTGGAAGTTGTTGTGCTCAGGTGCTTTGGATTAGAAATCAGCTAATGGACTATGGTCTAGTGTTACACAAAATTCCTATTATGTGTGACAATACTAGTACCATATCTATAGTAGCTAATCCAGTTAATCATTCTAGAACAAAGCACATTGATGTTAGGTACCATTTTATCAGGGAACATGCTGCAAATGGTACCATTGAGCTCATTTTTGTTCCAACAGAGAAATAATTAGCTGACATTTTTACTAAACCTTTGGATGAAGCAACCTTCACTAGACTTGTGAGTGAAATTGGAATGCTCAATTCTTCATCCTAAGGCAAGAACTCGGTTAATGTGTTGCAACAGATTAATTTCTAATAAATCAACCTAGTTTGATTTAATAGGAAATTAACTGAAATATGAATTATAAATATTTCAGAATCTCTGTATATTTATTTTTTTTAACTCAAAAATTAACTTAGAATATTTCAAATTCTAAGTAAACTGCTTAGTTGTTAATTTACATCTTAAATGTGTAAAATTAACAAAAGGCAAAAAAACAGTACTCAAAGGTATATAAACAGTACTTCTAAAAATTACGAAATAAATATATAAACACTAACATGCTATAATATACACAAAATATAAAAGCAGAATCTTGGAATCCTTACCCAAAATAAATTATGGTCACCACGAGGAGAATATCTGATGTCCGGAAAATATCTCCAGAAAAATCCGAAATTAATAGCCATAGACATATACACGTTGAGATGCCATATGGAGTAATCACCGCCTCCAAACTCTTTTTCTACGCCCCGAAAATAAATTAAAACGGAGAATATGCTTCGTAAATTATCTCCTCAAAATCTTGCAAAATATATACCTATGCGTAGGTATCGAAGCACTGATCGTTTATATATATAACAATTGAAATTTGGACAGACGATTAAGAAGATATGAATTTTTGAAAATTAAAAGTAATTAAATAATATGAGAGAAAGAGAGACAAAGAGAAGAGGAAGATGGAACCGGGAGAAGGAAAGGAAATAAGGGGAGGGGGTAATATGGGGGGTTAGGTGGCAGGGCAGGGGGTGGGGGCTGTTTGACACCTTTTTTGTTTTATTTTTTGTTTTTTTATAACTAAAATCTATACAATATTTAAATAATTAGCCCAAAATTAATATTTTGCGGGGAATAATATTTAATTAAATAACTATAAAACTTATACCGAAATTTCCTAAAAATTATGAATATTTCAAAAATATGAAAATATAATATATTTGAAAGTCCGACGATTTTATAAAAATGAAAATACAATTTTTGTGGGGTTTGACGTCCCGATAGGGGCCCGGTCCGATAATTTTTTAATGAAACCGAAATATTTCTAAAATTCTCGGAATATTTAAAAAAAATAAAAAATAATTTTCATAATTTTTAAAACATTTGTAAATCGCGCGTCATATCCGCATTTTACGATTTAATGAACAAACGTGCGGGTAAATATAACCCGAAATAATTCCGAAATAATTTTAAAATTCTCGAAATATTCAAGTACTAATGAAATATAAGTTTCATGATTTTTGAAACATTCTGAAATTTAATACTGATGTTACACTTATATATCGGATCCAAAAATTGATTACTTAGCCGCTAAGTAACTGTAAAAATGATACAATTTAATACCAGATTTTGATAATTATCAAAACCGAGCTTCTTATAAAACACCCTATGAGAAAATAATGTAAAAATATCTCGTCTCTCAAGAATACGGGTTTATTGATCTACCGAAATGATTATTGTATCGAAAATTTTGCGCCGGGACGCGCACGGGTCATACGTAATCCGGATCGAAAAAGTTAAAACACGGAAAATGTCTGAAATTTGATTAGGTTAGGAAGGAGTTTTCGGAAGAGTTTAGGGTTGTAAAAACGTAAAAACGGTTGAGGTTGGACGATTCTCGGCTTTATAAAATAGTTTTATAATTACTCAGAAAATAATTATTAAATCCATATATCATTATAAATCAAATAACATTCCAAAAATTACCAGAAAAATATCACAATTATCTATATTTTATTCTGGACATATAAAAATTAGTATACTCAAAGAATATGATATATAAACATCCAAAACCTCAACTCCAATGATCATATAATTTACTAAAAGTCACATAAAAATCACATAAATAATTTCCAATAATAATAATAATAATAATATCTGAAAATATAGGATATTACAGAGGAGCAACTAGTAAAACAATTTAAACATTTCAGAATTTAACTGTATATACATATTTCCTTAACATGTTTAAAATAACCTTTTTAGATAAAATATAATTAAATATGACAAATAAAGTATAAAACACTCTTTTGAAATACGTTGAATAATGAAACTTTCTAATTATATGACTATATATAAATATATATATATATATATATATATATATATATATATACGATTTTGTAGCTTTTAATAAATAATCCAAATAATAATTATATATAATTTTTTTGAATAATATTTTATGAAATAACTCATAACTAAGTTCTAGTCGGGAGTCCCTTCTTTATTTTTCTAACATATAAGTTATTGGTTATTATATTATCAAACTCCCTCTTATAATGTAAATATTAATATTAATCAAACTAACAAAATAATTGTTAAATTAAAATATTTTGAAATTTTTTATTACAAATATATATTATACTTTTTAATTTAAAAATATGTATTATAATGTTGAAAATTTATAAATTTCATAAGTTAAGTTAGTAGTATATTAGTTGTTTACTAGCTACTTTTTTTTTAACTTCTTAAGTAAACTTACAAAATTGTTAATGGGCCATATAAGGTTAAAAATAATAAAAATATAAAATGTTTTTGTGTCTTAGAGATCCAAAAGAGTTAGGTGTTTAATGTGTTTTTCACTTTTCTAGGTTTAGAAAACATCAAAATGTTGTTTTTCACACTTTTCATATATGTAGTTATAATTTGGAAAATACCGGAAAATAATATTTTCTATTTTTTCAGTTTTTTGTTTTAAAAATTTTGTATTTAAACATGTTTTTAGTTTTTCCAATTTTCTTAGAAAATTTTTCTGGAAAACTGTGTTTGGAATGATATCAAAACTAGAATTATTGCTCGCGTTGCTTAGGCATTTTTTATATATTAAAATAATACAGTGATAATTAATGTTTTTTTAAGAAAACGTGATAATTAATGTTATTTGTTGTGTTTATACATTTTTATCAATATTGGCAATATTCATCTTTTTAATTATTATTCAATTCAAATAAATTTTCGGTATCTCATAAAACTTGTTTGTTTACATATATATATATATATATATAATATTATCACTGGAATATGTAAGAAATTTTTACCTTTACATTTTAATTACAAAGTTCTATGTTAATAATATATATCAATTGAGATTTATTATTTTGTAGTTGCTAACGTAAATTATAAAATGAGCGATATATATTACAAAATACATTAATTAATATCAAAAAAGTTGGTTAACGCATTTGTTCGTTAATGGTTAAAAGTGAGGTGAAACTAAAAATCAAGGAACATTATTAATATAATTTTTGTCACAATTAAAGTTAATTGATTACTAAATAACATGCATTTATAATTATTTAAAAATTAAAACCATGTAATAAATAAATTGTAATAATTTATATATGATATTCACATTATCACTCACAAAAAATTCATAATTTTTATGCAATCAATTACCAATCATGTTTTTAACATAAAATTAAATTATAAATTGTAAAGACTTGTTATTGATATTCATGTCGAAGGAAAAATTGTAATTATATCGTTATTTAAACTGTTTTTAAGTTTCTTTTATAACGACTATAATATTTTTTCATATAATAATTTGATAGCATTGTATACTATTCTTCTAAAATTAAATATTTTTTAATTCGACAAGTTTTATAAATATCTATTGAACTGGTTAATAATTAATTCATTCAAATTATTGAATAATATATTTTTTTTCTTTAAATAGTATAAAATGTATTTAATCAAATGTTATAATATAGTATACATATAGCTTTTATTTGAAAATTTTAAAATATTAAAATAATTAAAAATATTTGTATAATATTTTCTTGATCAATGAATACTGCTTATCGAAAATAATTTTTTTTAAATGGCTAGTCTTTTTTAAGTGAAAAATGAATAATAAATAGGTTTAATATATCATCGTACTTTTGACAAATCTCGTGAGATCTTATATCAAATTTTGATATATTTAAAACCGGGACAACTCCCAAAACAATAATATGCTACCAGTGAAGTTAGTAATTTGAATACAAATAATCAATTGACTTGATCCTATAAAACCTCAAATACATTAATTTATATTAATATAAGATATTAAAATATTTCACATTATTGGTAAGATATTCTCGCCGAGCTTGTAATTTAAATTTACTAAATGTAGAATTTGACGATGTTTTTCGGCCGGGTCGTGTAGTCAAATTTTGAGTATGAAATGAGCATGATGGGAGAATTGAGTTACTTCCTTGGCCTTCAAGTTAGTCAAAGAAGTGATGGTATTTTCATCAGCCAAACCAAATATGTGAATGACTTATTGAAGAAATTTGGTATGGTGGATAGCTCACATGCATCTACACCAATATCTACTGCAACCAAGTTGGATGAAGACAAGAAAGGCAAGAGTGTGGATATTTCAAGCTACAGAGGGATGATTGGATCATTGCTTTATTTGACTGCTAGTATACCAGACATCATGTTTGCTAATTGTCTATGTGCCAGATTTCAAGCCAATCCAAAGGAATCACATTTGATGGTTGTAAAAAGGATTTTCGGATACATAAAGGGAACTCCAAACTTGGGATTACGGTATCCTAAGGGAACTGGTTTTGAAGCTGTTGGATACACAGATGCAGATTTTGCTGGATGCAGGGTTGATAGGAAAAGTACTAGTGGAAGCTGTCAATTTCTTGGTCAAAGACTTGTATCCTGGTATAGTAAGAAACAACAATATGTGTCAACTTCAACTTCCACAGCTGAGGCTGAATATATAGTTGCTGGAAGTTGTTGTGCTCAGGTGCTTTGGATTAGAAATCAGCTAATGGACTATGGTCTAGTGTTACACAAAATTCCTATTATGTGTGACAATACTAGTGCCATATCTATAGTAGCTAATCCAGTTAATCATTCTAGAACAAAGCACATTGATGTTAGATATTATTTTATCAGGGAACATGCTGCAAATGGTACCATTGAGCTCATTTTTGTTCCAACAGAGAAACAATTAGCTGACATTTTTACTAAACCTTTAAATGAAGCAACCTTCACTAGACTTGTGAGTGAAATTGGAATGCTCAATTCTTCATCCTAAGGCAAGAACTCAGCTAATGTGTTGCAGCAGATTAATTTCTAATAAATTAACCTAGTTTGATTTAATTGGAAATTAACTGAAATATGAATTATAAATATTTCAGAATCTCTGTATATTTATCTTTCTTAAAAACTCAAAAATCAACTTAGAATATTTCAAAATTCTAAGTAAACTGCTTAGTTGTTAATTTACATCTTAAATGTGTAAACTTAACACAAGGCAGAAAAACAGTACTCAAAGGTATAGAGAACTGAGTTCTCGATAAGTCAAAATGACTTATCGACAAGTCATTTTAGAGCTCTCGAGTGAGTCCTCGATAAGTCTATTTACAGACTTCTCGAATGACTTCTCGATAAACTCTATTATGACTTATCGATAAGACCATGAGGAGTTTTCTAATAGTGTTAACTCACAGAGTTCTCGACAAGGATATTTTGAGACTTATCAATAACTCATAACTAAAATAATTTAATTCAATGAATTATCTTAGACAAATACTTTTGGAAAATTTATTCTGATTTCGATTTGATTTAATTCAAATAAATTAGAATTATTTCAGTCCTTTTTCAACCAAACTGGGCATTTGTCAGAGTTCTCGATAAGTCATTTGACTTCTCGAATGTACCTTTTTCATATTCAAAATAACTTCTCAATAAGTTTTATATCAAACGTTTATTTAACTTCTCGATAAGTATTTTACTTTTTCTATAAATACCCAGACTTCTCGATTAATTTTAACTTGGAATTTCTCAAAATTCTAAGTAAACTGAATATTTATTACTTCATATCTTCACTATATGAACTTAATAAATAACATATCAAAAGAAACAAAAAGAATGAAAAACTGAACAAATTTAATTCATAAATTCTGTTCATAAAAATACTTTTGACATACTTTGTCTCTAAATTTCTCTGACTTATTGACACATTTACATGCTTTATTAAAATACTTTTTGTGTAGGGAGTACACGCTTATTTGCATGGGGAATAGTTACTCTTTAAAATAAACTAATATTCTTGAGTACTTGCATGGGGAATAGTCATTAGTCATTTCTAGCTGTCTAGTAGGCTTATGTGATTATTAATCCTATTATCCGGCAACTCAAGAGTCTCTTGATTTCTATCTTTACTCCCTCTATAAATTTAAACGATTAACTCTTTATCACTCATCACTCTCCTACTCTCAACAAAAACATCAAATTTCAAACTCACCTTGTGTTCATCTCTCTCTCTCTCATTCAAATGGATGCCCCAGTCTTCTACAGACTTGTTAATGGAGCTTATCAACCGGTCCATCATTTGGATGATGATCTAGTGTATTTTGATTCTTTCGGACTTCGTGTCCGTCTCAAGGGGGTTATTTACATCCCCTTTGATATTCCACTTGAGGTCTTTTACGAACTCTCGTGGGATGATCAAATCGACATTCTTTTCTTTGAGATGGAAGCCTCTTTCGAGCAGGAGAGACGAGCCAGGGTGGCTGAGCAGCAACACCTTGCTGCTTTGGAGTTGCATGAGAGGATCATCTCTCTTGCACACTCCATGTCCAGAGCTTACCAGCGCAGGGCAAGGAGGTTGGAGGCCGAGAAGAAGGAGTCTGAATTAGAGTAGTCAGGATTATGATCTACTTGTTAAATCTATGTCTTAATGTATTATGTTTCCATGTTTAATGAAAGTTCTGATTCTTGTCTTGAAATCTCTTGTTTGTGTAATAATTACTATATGCTTATATCTATATTAAATTTTGTCTTCTCTGCAATAATGCTTGCAATTAAAATATCTTACAATGTACTGGTCTAATGAAACTCCAAAGAGATACAGTTGTTCAATGCATTTCAGGTCTAAGACAAGACATCAACAGGGAATTCAAATAATCAATTCACAGGTATTAGTGCTAAAACTGCAGCTAAAACACCTCAAAACCAAACTGTGGTTTACCTAAGCACATCAACACAAACTCCAACACAATCCCACTCAGGTGACTCTCAAAAGCCACCTGTTTTATAAAAGGACAACAATTTCTTGATGACCTTCAGATTGATTCAGTTGTTTGAGAAAAGAATCCACCAAACATGAAAGATTATCAGTTTACTGAATATTTCATGAATGTTTCTCTTGCACCTTCATGTGCATAAACAGTCTTCACAGACTGAAAGGCTTGAGGGTAGTACTCCTGAGGGGGAGCTATCTAAATCCTCTCCAATTCAATTGGAGGTTCCTCAAAAAGGAACAACTCCCCTCATAACTCTAGCAGAAGCTGTCTTAGCAGTCAAAGCTAAAAGAACAATTGCCTATGACAATGTCATAAGAAGGACAATCTTATCACATTTATGTGACAGTGCTCTGCAAGGTGCACAAAGGTTTGAGGCTGATGTACATGACAGTAACTCAGTCAAATCCTCTCCAATTCCAATAGAGATTCCCACTACATGTGGAGGACAACACACTGTCACAACCACAGAGCAATCTGTGAGTCAAACTGTGACCCCAGTCATAGATGCTTATGCACTCATTTTTCTGGTGAAATGAGTATGATTAGCCCTATATAACATGCATTTATAATTATTTAAAAATTAAAACCATGTAATAAATAAATTGTAATAATTTATATATGATATTCACATTATCACTCACAAAAAATTCATAATTTTTATGCAATCAATTACCAATCATGTTTTTAACATAAAATTAAATTATAAATTGTAAAGACTTGTTATTGATATTCATGTCGAAGGAAAAATTGTAATTATATCGTTATTTAAACTGTTTTTAAGTTTCTTATATAACGACTCTAATATTTTCTCATATAATAATTTGATAACATTGTATACTATTCTTCTAAAATTTAATATTTTTTAATTCGACAAGTTTTATAAATATCTGTTGAACTGGTTAATAATTAATTCTTTCAAATTATTGAACAATATATTTTTTTTCTTTAAATAGTATAAAATGCATTGAATCAAATGCTATAATATAGTATAGATATAGCTTTTATTTGAAAATTTTAAAATATTAAAATAATTAAAAATATTTGTACAATATTTTCTTGATCAATGAATACTGCTTATCGAAAATAATTCTTTTTAAATGGCTAGTCTTTTTCAAGTGAAAAATGAATAATAAATAGGTTTAATATATCATCGTACTTTTAACAAATCTCGTGAGATCTTATATCAAATTTTGATATTTTAAAACCGGGACAACTCCCAAAACAATAATACGCTACCAGTGAAGTTAGTAATTTGAATACAAATAATCAATTGACTTGATCCTATAAAACCTCAAATACATTAATTTATATTAATATAAGATATTAAAATATTTCACATTATTGGTAAGATATTCTCGCCGAGCTTGTAATTTAAATTTACTAAATGTAGAATGTGACGATGTTTTTCGGCCGGGTCGTGTAGTCAAATAGTATTTTGGATAATTTTCCTAAAATTTAATGCATAATAGGGATAGATTATAAATTACTTTTTATTGTAAATAAAATAGATATATGTAATATATAATAGATGATGTCAAAGATTACTGGAGCTAATAATATCATCAACATCTATGATCTGAGTATACCACATCTATGATATGAATATATCAGAAGATCCGAAGAGTTGAAGGCAGCAGGCAAGAGCAGATTATCAAATGATGGAAGATTTCTGAATATAAAAGCTGGCTCTTTGTCAAGTTACAGGATAGGGATGTTAGCTAGATATCCTAAGCCAGATTTGCTAAAACTAATAGAGGCTCTAACTGACACCCCCATCCTAGAAGAATTGGAAATACTTGTGCAAATTATGAACATAATTGAGAAATAATTAGACAGCTCAGTCTTTACTTAATTATTGTAATCTGTCAAATATTCATTGTACAAGTGTTGTATCAGCTTTTGTATTATTTTATTTTCATTCTTTAACTTGGGGTTAGTCTTGCTAACAGGCATGAATTTGTGATAAGCAATCTTCTCACAAATTGGGGGAGATTATTGTGCAAGACATGCATGTATCATAACAAGACTAAGTCATACTGACAACCCTAAGATTAGTTGTATTGTAACCTTAATCTGTAATTCATACTTGTAACACTTAATGTTTGTAAAATGTAAATGGAGCAGACTGGAGCAGTTTTCCCTGAACAGTGTCAAGCCTAAGAATTCTATCTGAAAGAAGATCAAGAAGGTCATGCCTCAGAAGAATTATGAAGAAGTTTGGAGTTGAATAATTCTGTTTGGTGAAAAATATTCTAAGTCAAGATCTCTACAAGTCACAAAATTAGTGTTATAGAGAAATCATTCGAGAACTCCAGAATGACTTATCGAGAAGTCATTTAAACTCCAGAGAGCACCGACGGATGAATAATATCTACTCGACGGATGAGCAATGTCTACCCGATGGATAAACAATGTCTACTCGACGGATAAGCCATCACTACTCGACGGATAAGCAACATCCACCGGGTGTAGAGAACTCAGGAATTGTCTGTCGAGAACTCAGAGATATCGACAAGTATACATTCATTGGAGAACTCTGAGTTATCGATAGGCCAAAATCCATTAGAGAACTCTGAGTTATCGATAAACCAAATTCACTAAAGAACTCAGAGTTGTCGATAAATCTAGGCAACAATGAAGTTTCAGAGATATCGACAAGCCAACATGCCTATCGAGATGTCAAGTTCTCTACAGCTTAACTGGAGATCTCGAAGTGAAGAAATTTCTCTAAGTACAGAATTGCAGAACAGTTTAATATCCAAGGTTGCAAATCAACAAACAATTTACATAGGTGGATTGACAAGTCTACAAAAAGCAGCTTGAAAGATGTGCAAGATCAATGGCAAAGATTAACTGACAGGGGAGATTATAGTAATCACGGGATGCTAAAAATATGCTAAGCCAGAAATGGAAGATTTGCTTTTCTATAAATAGAAATGACAAGTGACAGTTTAGAAAAGCTAATAGCATGTTTATTATAAACTGTGTAAACCAGCAGTTAACTGAGTTATAAAGTTAACACTTAACCTCTAGTTAAGCAGATCAATCTAGATAGAAAATTGTGTGTTCTCTCTTAAGGAAGAAACTAAGTTCTAAAACAAGAACTTAGAGATTTTGTAGCAAAACACTGCTTGATTTTTAATATAAAATTAAGTGAGTTTTGAAAATCTTTGTTTTACATATTTGAACGGTTATTTATGTTTAACATATATTCTACTAAATCTTTGATAACAACCAACTGATAAAGCCTAAATCGATTAAAAATCAAATATTTAAGCCAAAACACATTCACCCCTCCTATGTGTTGTATTCGTACCTAACAATATAATAATATGAATTAGTGTTAAAAAATTACTTCCTAAATAAACAAATTACTTCCTAAATAAACAAAACATTTAATCAATATTATCTTTCTTACTCTGTTTAATCATGGTCAAAATGTATCCTTTAAAAGTATAATGATAATTTTAATTTTTAATTTAATAAAATCTAATACCATAAATTACATGTAAATGTGTATGGTTTTATTGGGTACAAATATTTTATACTAAATTATAATAATCGAAATGAACTATAATTTGTAGTTTGGTTAACTTTTTTTAATTATTTTTTCGATTAACACCGTTAGATTTTTTTAATCAAATGATATGATCATTAGATCGAAATTCTAAAAGAAAACTATCACCTCCTGTTAACACTAAACATTATATTATAATTTAATTACAAATAAGTTTTTATGTGCAAATTCGGTCAATAACAAATATTTTATATTATTAATTATGAAAAAGACACTAACCAAGTATTCAAGATCGAATCGTGCTAATAATGTATCCGACACGATGTATGATTAAGAAGCTAAAATCAATATCTAACATCATCATAACTAAAATCAATATCTAACATCTGTACGGCACATTATATAATCATAGCTTGTGTTTTGAGTATGAAAACCCAACTTCAATGAACGATCCAGATATAACATGTTTGATTCTGTACTAACCAATTCACTAGAAGCAAGCTTATTAATCTGATTCCATTGTTATCGATTAACTAAACATAGCAACACTGAAACGTATAATTTTATTAAAAATGGAACGTAAACAATTAAGTTAAGTACTAAAATTAATAACTATATAATTATAATTTAATATTGTAATTTTTTTAATTAAAATCAAATAGTATAATATGAAATAGTATATCTTTAAATTTAAATTACTTAAAAAATGTTAAATATTAATAAGATTCTTGCATTGCACGAGTTTTAAGGCTTGCTCCTGAATTTTTTAATAGGAAGGAAGTGTTTAAGGGTCGTTTGGTTCAAGATATGGTATCGGGAATCAGGTTAAGGTGGTATGAGATTGATGTATCATATTTAATATCATGCGCTTGGTTGAGTGTTAGAATGAACATATTTACTTTAAAATATTTTAAGTCAATAATATTAATTTAATTAAATATATAATTTTATTATTATTTCAATATATTTTTGATTCATATATTCATTTTGAAATTAAACAATTACATTTAAATGCATAAATAGAAATTAAAATAATAGTTATAAAGTTGATTTTCATACTACTCTCTCCTACTCACCGTCCCATTTGGGTATGAAAAACCTATACCTTGGGGTTTAAAGAATGATAATTAAACTCTTTTTTTTTTAACCAAACACCAGGTATTTGGTTTAAATGACTGAAACTCATACCTGATTCCAGAATTTGGCAAACCAAACGACTCCTACGAGGTAAAATACTTTCATCCTATTTTTGGACTGAAAGATTGTCAAATTTATATTCATTAACACTTACTTTCGATTCATTTAAAAAATCGAGAACACGATTATGAAAAAAATAAAATTAATTTATTTACTTTTAACTTACTTTTCTTCTCTTTAAAAATTAGGGAGCAAAGAGTTACTCCATCCGTCCCATTCATTTTTATATACTTTCTTTTGTTGAATGTCTCATTCAATTCTATACATTTCAAACTTACCAAAAGTAGTAAAAAATTAATAATATAAAAATCAACCACATCCACTACTTTCTCCCACTACACTCACTTTATTCATTAAATATTGATCGATCTCATCACTTTATCAACTTTATACACTTTCTTACTAAATTACAATTTTTTTTCTCTCTCATACCACTATCTTACCAAAACTAATATTATTTTAATAAATTTCTTGTCTTCCGTGATTCGAAGAGGTAGTACTCTAATAAGACTCGCAAGTACATATTTAGGCGGTACATAAATTTGACTCGACTAACTAAAAGTCTGCTGATTGTAGGTGAGGTACGCCGTACGGGTGGACAAGAAAGTTACTCCATATAAAACCGAAATGGGTAAACATTGATAATTATCAAACCTTGTAAATTATAACGGATGCAAAATTGAATTACGGTAATATATAGTTTGGTTGCGTTTTTAGTTTTCAACTGCATCAAAAAATTGAAGCCAATTTATAATTAAATAATATTAAAACAAATTCCTTAATAAATAAATACAATTTTTATAATGTTGAGTTTTCATGTACTTACTACTATGATTGATCGATATAATTATGTTAGGTTAATGGGGTGAAGGAAAATTTAACATATTTTTATACAAAATTAATAAAAATGATTAATTTCTGAAAAGTTGGTCAACTTTAACCGATATGAAGTTTCCCATATATAAAATATTCAACTATTAGTGGAGTATTTTATACAAATTGAGATACCCAAGTCACAGTGGAGTATTTAATCAGCTAAAATTTGTCACTTTTTTCAGAATAGGTATTTTGGTTAAATTTTTTCAAAAATTCACTATTTTTGTCATTTTTTCAGGTTAAGATTAGACGTATAATCTCCTATGATATACATATATTAAATAGTATTTGTAAAAGTAAATAGCACTTGTATCCTCCATGTATATATATATATATATATATATTCACATTTTTAAATTGATCCAAAAAAATTCAATGTTAGAATAATGCATCGTATAACTTTACATTTTGTTTTATAATGTACCCGTTTTACCGGCTTTCATTTAAATTATTGCTAAAGTAAATATTCATTGGGGTAAAAATAAAAGAAAAATCTTTAAATTTATATTGAAAGGGTGCACCTCTACTTATGATATTATAACAAATTACATCCCAGTCTTAATTTCAACTGTATTTCTTCAAAAAAATATTTGTACGATACTATTATCTATTTAACGTATTTTTTTAAGTAAAAACATTTAATGAATTTTGTTAAAATTAAGTATATATATTATAATTATAAAGGTTTCTTGGCGTTACCTTAGGCGACACGACTTTTAATTTAACGTGTCAATTTATAATAATTTTTATCATTATGAGATTTGGAAATTTATTATTAATGTTCCTTGACATCGTTTTCAGCGATATTTTTTAGTTTTAATTTAACAACATGATTCAAAAAAATTTAAAAGTTTCTTGGCATCATTTTTGGCAACATTTCGAGTTTTAATTTACATCTAAATTTTTAGTAACTTTATTATAAATCGGAGCTAGTTTTTATTATTCTTATATAAAATATAAAATTATAGTAAAAAAACTGAAAATACTTTTCAAAAAAAGGTTAGGGTATCTCCAACATTTTTGATCCAAAAACTCAATTTTGGATTACAAACTGATGCAAACTCCTATCCAAATTTCTAGCGCACTCCAATAACTTTATCCAAATCCAAATTTTGATCCAAATTACCTATTACATATTATAATACGTAATTATCACATTCAATTATTTATTCTTAAATTTAATATTTAAACATGATTAATTATTTATATGATATAAGTTAACTGAATCCATTTTTTTTCCACTAAACTTAGAAGATTTAAAATTATGACTTAATTAGCTACACATGTATTCATGTCATTAATTAACATTTAAAATATCATTAATATTTTCAAATCTAATAAATTAAAATTACATTAGGAATAAAATTAATATTTTATATTAAAATAAATTTGTATTAACATTATTCATCCAAACTTGAATCTTCATTAATCAGTGTTAATTTTTTTTTTGAAATAATTTGTCTCAAATTTAAAATTTTGAATTAATGTTGGATATACTTGGCAGTAGATCATATTTTTTCTATGCATATCACCGCTTGTGCTGTATTAAGCGAACATTTAAGCGAAATCGGAAATACTAATGATTGAATTAATATATAATCAGATATTTAACCGTTAAGTAAAATTTAAGCAGGTTTTAACGGTTTTAAGCAGAATTAAGCAAATTTTGTCCATTTAAGCGAGTTTTAACGGCTTTAAGCGGTTTTTTACCAATTAAATGGGAGATTAAAAATAATTAAAAAAGATAAATAATCTTATTAAGTGCTCTTATTAAAAAATTAATACTCTTATCAATTCTTTATATTGGGGGAAGAGTTCTCGGCATGCACTTTGATGTTATTAAATATAGTTGCATTAATTTTTTTTTTTAAAAATCTTCTGAAAAAAATATTGTGTTCAAACTTTTATATAAATAAAAAAATTTTAAAAATAAATCACGGAAATATAATTTATTGTTGCGTTAAAATGCGTGTTAAAAAAACTGTAAAGAAATAAGGGGACATGGGTAGTATTACTCTTTAAATAGGTGTAATTTGATATTTTTAAATGTTACTTGTATTTTTAAGTTGATTATGACTTTGCGAATAATTATTTATTGGTTTATTATAATACGTGAAAGTTATCTTTTTATTCAAAAAAAGATTTATTATTATATATTTATTTATCTATTTATAATCCAATTAATGATTCGTTTTTAAAACTGTTTAAGTATCTGTTTTAGCAGTGTTCTAAAAATCGGTCTAGGCGGCCGCCTAGGCGGCGCTAGGCGGTGGTAAAACGCTCTGACTCGGACCTAGGCGGTGATTTAGGCGTTTTTTCAAAAAATCGGGTCAAAATCGGGATTAGGCGGGCTAGGCGGTCAAAAATCGGTCCTAGGCGGTCTAGGCGGATAATAATTAAAAAAATATTTTTTTACGTTTTTATAATTTTAAATCATTAATTTCATAATTTCACACAAAATCATGTCAATTTATAATATAAAGTATTGGTAAGAAGTAACAAGTAATCTAATATATTTATTTTCTCACTTAAAATATAAAAATAACATATTATAATTAATTTAAAAGTGTGAATTAAAATATAGTTAATATTGTAAACTCAATAATTAGTATATAACGCATATCAAATGTGTAGATAATGTTTAATACCATTCTAATTTATTTTTTCAAACAAATATTTGACATGTTGATCATTATATAATTATAAAAATTAAAAATAATATTTATATCCGATTAATGTTCCGATTAATCGATCCGATTAATCTCCGACTTGCCGATTAATCTCTTGAAGGTACCCTCACCACCCTGACACGCCTAGCAATTTCTTAAACACTGGCTTTTAGCGCTTAAATGATAGAAGATGATCTCTCCGTTTAAGTCTGATTCCGCGATTTCTGCTTTCTGCAACACCGGATATGCACAAGTTTCTTGCGGAAGAACATGAAATGAGTTTAAGATTTTATGTCCCAGTAACATGGAAACAATTTTATATATTAAAAATATTTAATTATGTTTAAAGACTGAATTCTGTTAGCTTGGCCAGCAGAGTGTTGATTGACGTCTAGTCTAGTTTATAAAAGATCATCTAATCTTGAAGAGAAGTACTCCCATATTTTAAAAATGTATGGGATGTTTCCCGACTACATCGTTTATACTAATGGATTTGACGCATGCATATTGCAACTCCTGACAGGTATAGTAACTTGTGATAGGTATGCTGTATTATTGCACATACTTTTTGAATATACATGGGTAAATATAATTATGTACGGAAGTACAAAGTGATATTCAAGTCCCATTTATTTTTATACTTTTTTTTTGATATATTATTTAATTTTATATATTTCAAGATTTACTAAAAGTTAAAAATTTAATAATATAAAAATTAATTAAATCCACTATTATCTCCGACAATACTCACTTTATTCATTAAATATTGATTGATCTCATTATTTTAGCCAACTTTATACTTTTTTCTCACTAAATTATATTTTTTATTTCTCTCTCAACTCACTATCTTATAAAAAAATAAAATTATTTTACTATGTTTCTTGTCCTTCAACCATTTGTATATAAATGGTTTGGACAAAAGAAGTAGAAATATATTGAAATATAAATTGCTTCCCGAGTGACTGAGTCACTAAAGCTTACAGTGATGCAGTTACGGTGTTCATGTCTCGGAACCTACTGTACAAATCTTAGGTATGGGGTCAAACTCTCCATGAGATTCATAATTGCATTACTTATATTCTTCTAGGAGAACGTGAATTTTATACTAATGAAAAAATATTAAAATGTGATAAAATTGATGTTCATGTCACATAAATATTGTAATCTTTTTGACATGACAGAACTGTTTATAAACTCATAGGCCCGCAATATCTTTATACTAAAGAACTAAAAGTAGGCCTGACTTCTGCAGAAGATAACGTTCATGTATTGTTTAAATGCCCTTTTGCTGAGGATATGTGGGCGTCAGCTGGATTAAAAAACCTGGTTATGGTACGGCCAAACAATACAACTCTAACAGTATTGAAGCGAGCATTTCAAAGACAAGATCTTGATGGTTAGTATGCTCTGTTGGAATATTTGGCAAAGAAGAAATGATTGGGTATGGAACCATGTAAATACATCATCCTTTGGGATACGATCAAAGGCGTGTAGTATGCTTGCTGAATGGAACCGAGCTCGGGAGATAGATAGTACAAGTAATGGACGACAACAACATGTGGTTCGAACATGGTGCAAACCACCTGCTCAATGGGTAAAGATAAATGTTGATGCTGCTTGTATACAGAATGCAGACCAGGTGGGGGCGGGTTGTGTTGCTCGGGATGAGAGGGAAAACTTTCTGCGTGGTAGATGTAATGTGGTACAGGGACGGTTCCAACCACGGGAGGCGGAGGCTATGGGACTTAAAGAAGCTTTAACCTGGATAAAGAACTGGAGGACCAGGAAGTGTATTTTTGAATGTGATGCTAAGCTTCTGGTAGAGGCGGTTAATGGAAGTGGGGGGAGACTTATTTTCATGCAATTGTCGACGATTATACTGATATCCTAAAACACTTTGATGAAGTGTTAGTCTTGTTCACGTTTAGGTCTGCAAATAGTGTTGCTCATGAATTAGCACGAGTAGCATATTCAATGTCAGGCCCAATGGAGTGGCTTTGTAATGCTCCAGATTTTATCACATGTAACCTTGATTATGATAAATTATAATATAAGTAAGTTTTTTCAAAAAAAGAAGAAGAAGAAGTAGTAGTCACAATAGCGTGCAGATCACCCATTTTAAAATAATTTTATAAATATAATTTATCTTTTTGTATTGGATATTATTTTTGATCAATTTTTATTTACTAATTTTGACATACATATAATCAAGCATATTTCGATTTGATTGAATAATATTAAAATAAATTCACAAAATTTACAAATTATACACCAAAAAAATAAACCATAATAATATTATTTGTTGTGTTTGGTTCCTCTTTATCATTTTAATAAGTACATAAGCAACCACTCCAATTACTATTCCTGAACTTGGATATTGAAAACGCTAGCAATTCGGCATACAACAAAGCACGTCACTTGCACCACCTTGAGTGAGTGTTTCGTTATTTTTAAACTGCTGATCTCATGTTCAAATATTTGTAAAATATAAGTCCAATTGGGTAGGTTCCACATTTCCATACATAACAATGAAATCAAATTACAAACATGTTTACTGCATAACATATTATAAAAAAAACTACTTTATCCTAACTCCAAAAGATTTATTATTCGAAAAAAGTATTCAAATTGAAAATATATAGAGATAAGTTACAGTGAACTCAGTTTAGAACTTTGGGGGCCAATAAGGTTGGCAAAATCCTCACAAGTCATCATCATCTTCCGTTTGGGAGCCAATAAGGCTGGCAAAATCCTCACAAGTCATCATCAACTTCGGATAAATTTTATAGTGAAACTTGAGAAAATCAACATGTTCAAATAAGGATATGTGGTTTGCATGAGTATAATGTTGACTGTCAGTATCGAAAACGTCAGTGTTGGCAGAACTTGCATTCTCTTACTAATTTTCATCACATTATGCAATAACTTTTCTTATAAAAAACTGGCAGAGTATATGAGAAATGATGCAAATGCAATATGACATAATGTTAACTCCAAATATTGAGCTTCATATCTAAATTATTATAAATGTGGGCTCACTTCACCCATCCATAAATTCATGTTCAGAGACCTTCATCCATGATAACAGCCCCATTACATCAATCACCCCGTTAGTTCCCACTTAATCGGCATGTAAAAGTTTTAAATTTAAAATTTTCAATGCCTGAAGTTCCTGTAATAAGGTTACTACATTTGAAGAAATAATATATAACCTGCCGAAAATCCTATCAGAAAATGCTGCAGAATGAATTTGGTTAATGTCAAATAAAGTACCATACTTGGATGGATGATTCGAATCCTTTTTCTTCTCAATTCTAACCGAATAACAGATACAATTGAAAAATATTAAAAATATATGATTCTCACACATATGCAATCGGAAGAAGTAGACCGATGACCATTAAGTCATCCGATAAAACAATACGGAAGTTTTGTTGATGCGACGATCAACAACATGGTTATATATACTATGAAACATAAATAACAAACAATTATTTCAAAATGTAAAGATAAATGCACATAGATCTATAACAAATATATAAGAGAAAAACTCATACCCTGTGTGTCAAAAATTTCTCCTTGTCTTCGATTAAAGCATATGTAAATCATAAAAAATTTCAAGTTAGCTATCTATCCATCTGATACAACAAAAGAAAGATAAGAAGCCAACAAAAAATATAACCTAGACCTTATGAAAAGAAACACACAAACTGGAATTATATTTAGTCTGGAGTTTCATTGTTATGTAACAAAATATATCGATAAATAGCTTCAAGAAAGAGTGAAGAAGAAGATAATTTTTGAATAACCTAAATTCATTTCAACAAAATTTGAATTAAAGTTTAATAACAGAGAAGAGTTAGTTAAATATCAAATCACACGAGCACGTAAGTGCATGTAAGTGTATACAAAACTAATATTTTATTATACATACACAACTCAATGTAAAAAGGTGGAGTTGGTAGCACATTATATAAAAATTCTAAACCATATATTAGGAGCTGAAATACCTGTTCATTTTAGACAAAAAAGGGCAGTACTGTGACAGCTATTTCGGCATCAAATTATGACAGTTTTGCAAAAGTAAAGGGCTGAAAAGGTAAATATGCATTCCCAGAAGATACATAGAAGTGATATTGATGGTCATTTTATCCGAATATTGCCATTTAAGGCTTTTTTTCCTTTTTCGGGGGCAGCCAAACAGGCTAAAAATATACTGCATCGTTCACGTCCGAAATCAGTTCCCGCTTAAAAGGATGAACCTGCGGCAAATTTCATCGATTCGATCCGACCCGATTAAGAAAAAGTTATTAATTCAGTGAAGTTTTAAAAATTCTGTAAAGATTAACCGTAATTGAACGAATGTAAGTGCTGTACAAGCATGGCGCACGACACTGTTGCGCAACACGTACCTCTCAATCCCTGCTGTCAACTGGTATGATTTTCATTCATTTATTGTAATTTCACAGACTTTGGTTTGCTCATTGTGTTTGAATCGTTTTATTGTGATGATTGTATAGTTGCAAAAGAAAGAATTGAAGTTGTCGCAGAAGCTTGCGAATTCCGAAGAGGGTCGGGATTTTTTAAAGAAGGCGATCGCGATTCTTGAGGACAAGATTACGAAGATTGAAGCTGAGAATAGGAATTTTAGTGAAGGTATTTTGTGTAATGTAATTGAATTTGTTGGAATTAGCCATTATTGTTATGAATTGAATACCATCTAGGTTGTTGAGGAATTATATAATATGTGGTTTCACTGTTTGTTTGGTTTTGTGGATGCCATGTACACCGATGTAACTGAAGAAATATAGAACATAAGAATAATGAAGTTTCTAGACTTATTTTTATAGGAATTATATAATGTTTTAACTGGATTTTGTTATACATTCTCAAGTCATGTACACTATATTTATAAAAATCGAGTAAGTCCACTATCTTTGGCTTGTGTTTGTATGCAATGAAGTTCTGCACTCACTTTTGCCATATGCAAATCATGCTACTGATGTCTTGTGTAAAAATATAACAATGAAATAGATTAGTTTCATTTATTTTAAGCTTTTATTCATCAAGACTTGATGCTTATTCTCTCAGGCTATTATTGACTCGTTATGTGGATGGATTTTTTGTGTTTTCTTTACTTGTATACTTTCCGATGTTGTAACCACAAGTTAATGCATACGGGATATGGTAGGACTTGACTCTTGTTTGGTCAATGATTCTTCTTAATTGATATCTATTAAGTACTTATTTTGTGTTTTTATTTTTTTATATCCAGAATTGAAGCAAGAGCAAAAGCGAGCAGAAGATAAGGGAGATGAGAAAATTGATGATCAAGCTAGCCGTGTTATGTTGGAGAATGAGATATCTGCCTTGAGGTCTGAGATATCTTATTTGAAGGATAGGTGTAGTTCAGGTTCTGAAGATGAGGGGGAGAAAGTTGTAATTCTTCAGGCACGTGTCTCCGAAGGGAAAAGGGAAATCAATCATCTTAAAGGACATCTTGAGAAGGAGCGAACAAGAGCTGAGAACGAGAGAAAAGTGATTGAGCTGCAACTGAAGGAAGCTACTGACGCGCTGAAAACAGCCAAGGAAGAAATGGCTAGGGCCGAGAAACTGCAAGCAGACAATGAAAGAGAGATGAAAACCAATGAATCTACTATTCGAGTTCCTTTGGAAAATGAGATTTCTTCACCAAAGTCTCAAATAAAAGTGTTGAACCAACAGGCTTTGTCCGGATCTCAAGATGTGAACATGGAAGTACTTCTTCTTCAAGAAAGTATCTGTAAGCAGAAACCAGAAATACGTCAGTCGAAAGAGCTTCTTCAAAAAGAAAAAGATCGAGCAGATTCTGAGAAGAAGAAAGCTGGTGAGGAAATAATCGGGCTGAAAATGAAAGAGCACTGAAAGTAAAAGACTTGGCTGTTCAAGTTTCTTTGGAGGATGAAATCTCTTTGCTAAAGTCACAGATAACACATCTGCAGAAACAGGCTGTCTCGGGAGCTCAAGATGGAAATAAGGAAATAATTGTTCTTCAAGAGCGCATATCTGATATGGAAACAGAAATAAATCGGTTGATGAACTCCTCCAGATAGAGAAATGTAGAGCAGAGTCTGAGAGGAAGAAAGCTGAACAGAAAGGAAAGGAAGTTGATGAGAAGGAAGCTTGGGCCGAAAAATTTCTTGCTGAGCATGAACGAGAGATGGAAGTGAGTGAAAGAAGCGGCTGTACGGATTCCTCTGGAAAATGAGATCTCTTCCCTGAAGTCTCAGATAGAGCTATTACAGCAGAAGGCTGTCTCGGGAGCTCAAGATGTGAGCAACAACACACTAGCTCAAGATGTCAACAAGACCACAGTTCTTTTACAAGAGCATTTATCTGAGAGGGAAACAGAGATAAATCGGCTTAAGAAGCTTCTTCAAGAAGAGAAAAAAAGAGCAGTTTCTGAGAAGAAAAAAGCCCACAAGGAGAAATGTAAGGCTGAAGCAGTACTTGCAGTTGCAGACAATGAGAGAGGTTTAAAAGAGAAAGACCAAGCAATTATAATTAGTCTGGGGGATGAAATATCTGCTATGAAGTCACAGATACATCTGTTGCATGAACTTAAGTACAGATACATGTTGATATTTTACTAGTATTGGTATATTGCGTCATGGCCTCATGGGTATAAAACAAGAAACAAGAACTTGTAAATTGATTTAAAATTACTACCTCGTATTATAATACTGAATGGATGGACTTAGCAACTTTTCTTATATTGAATTTCATTGTATCATTCATAAATCACCTGGAAGTTATAACACTTAATTTGATAAGTATGAAAATTACGTACTGATTATAACTTACTGATAAAGCCATATTTAGCAAAAGAATGAACATGAAGTTGACTATAGTTTCTTTAGATTGATAAGATCACGCTCTGCAGATTTGACCTGGTAGTTGGTGCAGTACCGCATATATGTTGAGAAGTGACTAGCAAAGGGTCCTTATATAGCCGCTGGTATGGAAATGTTATTAGTTGTACCTGCAATAAAGATAATTATAGAAGATTTATGTGTTGCGTAAAACAAGCTTATCAATCTAAGAATACTTACACAAGAACATGATGGTTGATCTAAGCTAGAAGATAACAATTTAGCTGATTTAAATATTTTTGCTTGATTGTGATTGTACAAGTAGGTGTCGGTGTAGTTAACTTAATTGGGTTTTGATGTGTTTCTCCAGGGAAATGGTTTGCGTGTTTTTTTCACTGTTATTGCAAAACTTCCCCGAATTTAGTTGGACAATTTCAAGAGACTCATTGATGTAGGCGTGGTCCTCTCTGAATTATATGCTCAACAAGTGCACTCAGGTTTTATGCCTATCTCCTGTTAATTAATTTTAAGTGTCTCTATGCCGCACTTTAGTTTTCATCACATATTTTTGACAGCTATGATGGATATCTTGTTGCAGTGATTGGTGACCTAGAAAGAATATATGTATTTGAAAATGAGCTGCTTAGCCTCATTGGAGATTTTCTGATTCATAGAAGAGTTCTACAATATTGCAATGTATCATCCAAGTCATTGCCTGCACATGATCCTGTTGGTGACATTGTTATTAGTGGTAGAGTTATATTATCCTTTCAAGCTGCTTCAGATCAACAGTTGTTGGGATCGTCCGTTATATTAGCATCTATATGTGTAGCAGTTGATCATATTGGTTTTTTTATGTGAGACCTCGTCTCGTATAACATGATAAGAATGCAAAAAATGGACTCCTTAATGCTTGTTTTTCTTCATGTATTTGCTTACGTTGCTGGATCTAAATGCTTCACCGATGGTGACCACAGCTTATCAATGACTGTAATAAAATCCTTAGTCACTGTTTTGGAGAGGGAAATGGCATCAACTAAAACATCCTACTATCACAAGGATTGCCCATATTCTGTCAGCGCAGTACCGATGGATGTAGTGGTTTCAATGCTCATCGAAAAACTTGGTAACAATGTCTTAACCAATGTCTCTTATAAAGCTCCGAGGGAAAAAAACTGTTAATATGAACTTTGAAGTCCCAGATATCAATGAGAATAAATATCCGAGTTCGGAGAATGGTAACTGTGATGCGCCGGGTTGTCACCATGAGGCTGGATTGTCTGTTTTAATTAATAATGTTTCCTGCATGACTCTGATCAGTTTGGGTGAGGTCTTGTCACTACTTGAGCTGGTAGCAGCTAGTATGGTAAATCTTTCAAATTCTTTTTGCTTATGTTATTATAGAATCTGCTTGTCTCAGTCACCTATTGTTGCCAAATTTTTAATTTTTTAGACTTCACAGCCGTCCGAATATTGCTCTCCATCATAATTTTTAAGTTGGATTTTCCATTAGTTAATAATTTGTACTCCATAATTGAAGTACTAAATTGACAGCATACTCATCATTAGCTCAAGGGCAATGCATTGATGAAACTGTTGAAGTGGAGACAAACTACTAAAGACAGTTTTCTATGTCCATCTTTTTAAAAGATGGTGCTAGCCATTCCTTCTAGTTATATAAACATATATTTTGTTGCTTGCAATGTACAAAAACGTTGAACATCTTCTCTCTGCAACCTTTACTACTATTTAGCTTTTTAAGTGTTCATTGCCTATGTTTTGTTTGTTTACTACTCCATCTGACCCATTGAATTCTATACATACGCTTTTTAATGTTTATTTAAAATATAATTTCACAATTTTTTTAAAATTTTTTTTTTAATAAAAGTTTTATGTTTAATATTTTATTCACAAAAAAAAAATTACAAAAAATATAATGAAACTATACTTTATAGAAGTCTCGAAATGCGTGCAAATAGTGCACGTATAGAATCCGTTGGGACGGAGGTAGTACATTTTAGCTTTTTGACTCTCATTTTTTTTACAGAAATGGATTTCTTGTTTTGGTTTCAATTACTGAAATGTGTTTTCCATGCTTTGCAGAATTGGAGTTGGTCATTCACAAACATTGTTCTTAAACTTTTGGAAATACTTGATTCTTGCGTTTTTGACAAATTTACAACTGCTGTGATCGTTCTATTGGACCGATTGGGGAGGTACGCTGTGTATATATTATAGATTTGGCTATAGACAATCAGCCTTTTTATTGTTTGATAAAACTTGTTAAATTTGTCACCACTCACCGCCTATATGTCATTCTGATGCTTTAAAAATTCCTATACGATATCGTAATCATAATTCCCGAGTTGTCTCTCATTACATAGCCTCCCCCAGGCCACAGGACAACATTTGCTATCCCTTCATGCAGATTTCTAGATTTGTAATTGTGCTTCGTTATTATTTAATATGGTTAATATATTTTATTTCTCTCTTATCTTCAACAGAGAACGATATATGTTTTCCTATGGCGAGTCATATAATTAGATTACTTGAATTCTGTTAGTTTTTATTTAGAGTAGTGCTAGATTTTCCAAATATTTTTTTCCAAAAAATTTATCAAATAACGTGACTGACACATGACTGATTTTAATTCGTGGACGCATTCAAATGCACGCGGGCTCTCAAATTATTATTAGAAAAGTTATCAAATATTCATATAACACATCAGATTTGGGGAATTTTTTGGTGTAACAGACCGCATCCTGACCCATTTACTTTAGTAGTCATTTATTTAATTTTGCGTTACAATTTCAGCGACCTCCCTTAAAATTATGAATTTCATTGTTTGTCAGGTATAAATTGAACTGTATTGGACTGACCGTTTTTCAAAATAAGTTATTTTCCAGCAGTAATCTTTAATTAGCATACATCATACTCTAATATCACTACTTGCCCCTACTTCTGTCCCTCAAGTCTATAACACAATCCAAGTTGTGCAATTTCTTTTGCTTGAATTATGACTAGTTGCTAAAATGTTATGTGTAGGCTTGGTGTTGATGCAAAAGGGTACAATGATACTCGAGTTGAAATCCTTAGAGGCAGATTGTCTTCATTTCTGCTTCAAAATGACTCCGCTATCATGGTATTACCAACTCAGATTGCAACGGTATTTGTTTTACTCAGACTTATTCCCCTCAGGTTTGAAGAACTTATTAAGAGCAATAACAAGCCTCCCGGAGTCGTTAATTTTTGATTGATGGTGTAGCTAGTTGGTGATCTAGATGGTTCTCTACTACAACTCTACAAGTGTAAATCCAGAAAGCTTGAGTGGACTCCTCTTTTCTTAAACTTCCTTTGTAGTTGATGAAACCCTTCTAGTGGTAGTACACTTTCATATGCCGACTTACGACAAGTTTACGGTAATATTCCCTTTGTTTTTTAATATATGAGATTTGACTTCTTGTTACACGTATTTAAGAGGATTGACCATAATTAAAATTATTACTTTTAAGAATTTTTTTTAATAAAAATATGAGAACAAAATTTTTATATTCACATAAAGATTTTTTTGAAAAAAATTATTTTAATTATATAGTCAAACCTCCTAAACATATGTGCCAGAAAGTCAAACGTCATATATTAAAATATATTAAAAAATAGAGGGAGTATAATTTTCTTTTCATTTTATTATGTTTCTTCTGAAAATGTTGATCTAAATAATTTTATATTCACTATATTGGTAGAAAACAGTACATTAGTGTACTACACAGGCCTCTATCTCTCTGTAATTATAAAATATATGTAAAAATATAATTTACAGACACATTAAAATGAATATCTATAAATAATTAAACAGTTTTTTTGTGTGGATCTGTTATTTCTTATTACATTTATTCATCAGGTCAAAAACCCTCGTAAATTAATATGTTTATATTTGCATATAGATTTAAATATATTTTTAAAGATTTTTTTTTGTTATTATCAAGTGTTACCTTTTTTTAGGGGTTAAATCTCAAAATAATCACTAAACTTAAGGGCATATATAAAAAAAACTACTCAACTTATCGGCATGTCACTTACACCACTCTAGTTGATGATAATGATATGTCCGTATCCCGTTAGTCAACGCTGTTGACTTGACGGGAAACGTTACGTTTTTTACGGAAGTTATAAGAGAAATGATATGGACGTGAAATGGCAATACGGGGCTGTTAACGTGGACTCCAACATGTAGAGAAAATGTTTAGAATTGAAGATTTAATTGATGAAACACTTTCATCAATGAGGGAGAAACAAAAGGAGGTGAAAGCTGGTGCAACTCCAGGAGCTGAACTTGCTGATGATGAGCCCCTAGCTTGTTTTACCAAAGCTGCAAGGAAGAAGCTGCCATTGGTGAAAGGTAAGGGTGCATGCTCAAATGCCATCTTCATGCCTACACCAGGCTTGGTACCTTTCAGACCTCCAAGATGTACACCACCTGCAAGTACACTACCAGCCCCTAGGAGTTATGCTTTTAGACAAAGAACTGATTTAAAAAGGTTGAGTGGCTTTAAGAACAACACAGAAGATCCCATTAACCTAGCTGACTGAATTAAGGCACTATGTCTTTGGAAGACCTTGGATTTCCTTTTTATTTAATTTTATGGTCTATTTGCTTTAAATACTTGTAAGACTTATTGAATTTGGTAATCATGCCTTTGTAAGACTTGTGATGTTTGGAATTTATGGTATTAACCTTTTGTATCTGCTTTCTTTATATTTCAAGTCAGTATTTATTTTGTTTTGTCATAATTTCTCAATTGTTTTTCAGATGAATTCATATCACTATTGATGATAATTTGTACAAAATAAAGAAGAACCAAAATGAACCAAAATGTAGTCTATATGACCATTTAATTCATTGCATATACGCCATACATGGCAATACATTATCTTCCAATACACAATCACCTAACAACAATAAATCATAACATTAACTACCATAAACCAACTACTTCATATTCATCACAAAGGAAACCACCATCACAGCTAGTAGCACACAGACCTTCAACCGCTTTTCACCTTACACTTCTCATCCTCTAACATAATTCTTGCATCAATTAATACCTTCCTTTCCTCCTTCAAAGTTTTTTTCAAGACTTTCCGCTAAGTTTTCTTCGACAAGTTTCAACTTCTGCTCCAAATAAATTATCCGGTGGTTCAAGTGAGCAATCATTTTCATTGCTCTAGGACTGAAATCTTCATCAAACCATTGAAGAAAATGGCAGCCTTCACCTTCCTACAATTAACAATTCATTATATACATTATTTATGACTACATGCATATGAAACGAAAAATAATAAAAAAATTACCTTTGGTATGACACAACTATAAAAACGCCTTTCAGGATTTTTTTAGAGTCCAAGAAACACATGTTCTAGCTTTGTCTCCCACAAAAATAAAATTTATGTTCTTCATTTTTCACCGACGGCAAAGAGGTGGAAGATTCCGTGCTTCCACCCATGAGGCTTCTGTTTGTTGACATATGAGGATGAACTATGTTAAATGAATTGAACTGAAATGTAGATGATTTTAATTTCAGTTAATTTAATTACGAAGAACTCTAATTTTTATATTTATACAGCTACATGGGTTGGATATATAGACGCTGTCCTGTGCCACGTCCCAAAAAAAGACCGTTTCATCCACTCTGTCAAACCGGTACATGCCACGTAATATTTACTGTCAAATTCTTAGCACTGACTAACGGGCATATCATTATCCTCAACTAGAGTGGTGCAAGTGAGATGTCGATAAGTTGAGTAGTTTTTTTGATATGCGCCCTTCAGTTTAGTAACTATTTTGAGATTTAACCCCTTTTTCTAGTAATTGTTTTTTCGCTAAGATTTTTCATAATTCTTGTCAGAATTTGTTGCCGTGGTCTAGTTTGATCTGATTAAATTTAAGCCAGATGGTCTGCTCCACTTTAACTCTTTCATTGAGGTTTAAATTTGAAGAACTCCAAGAATTGTATAGCCGACTATCGTCTTTAGTTTTGACTTGGCAAAACATTTAAGGTAAACTAGCTTTCTACCAGACTACACGATCGTATCATCGCTACTCCGGACGAGAAAAATCTGTAGTAGCAGGACCTCAATTGTCATGATCCAACATTGAACTGGATTTTATGTGTGCAGCTGCATTTCAAGTGAGTATTTGATTACTGGTCTTGTAATGTTGATTAAAGTTGAAATGCGATGTATTTTTTATCTAATGATGTGTGAAAGAGTAAGCTACGAAACACTGACTACATGCCTGGGAGGCTAGGACGTCTTAAAAAGATTCTTCATTGATAACTTATGAAGGAGCAAAGCATGAATGCAGAAAAACAATTGTCTTTTACCACATCCTAAGGTATGAAAGCAACATATGTTTGTTTCACTTTTCTTGTATAAATTGAAGCAATCCTTATATTCTCAGCGGGCAGAAAGGCTTCAGTACTTTCCTTACCTATAGGTATTGATATTTAGTTTTTCTGATAAGCGGAATGCTTTGCTCGTGCCTAAAGAAGTTGAAGGGATCAGCCTTGCTCTTTACTTGTGCTAGCCTCTTGAAGTTACTCTTAAAGTACTTCTTTCCCCAGTGTGCTGCTTTATTGTAGCTTGTGTTGGGATGCTTATTGATTCCCAAGTCAAAATCCCTGTAATTCTGGTAAGCTGTTCTCGGAGAGTGGGAGACGTATGGCTTCATGTACTTATAAAGCTTCCTTATCCAGTCCATGTGCTTCTTTGCTGCTTTGGCATTATTCACATCCCATTTCACTAAATACTGCATGTTGTACAGATTGCCTTTTCGGTGTGGAAAGGGAGTCTCAGATTTTGAAATCTCTCGCATTCTTCCTCCAAATGGTTCTAGTATCACAAAAGCTAAATCTTCTTCAAGCATCCTTTTCCAGATTCCTTCGAGGCCACTTATAGGTATCGGTTTAGTCACAAAATCTGATTTTGCCTTAAAATTGCTTTTGTACTGGTCTGTTCTGGTCAGGAAAACATCCAAGGACTGCTCTTTTGGGTAACCTGCAAATGACAGTGCAGATTCAATCCATGTCATTTCTGTGCAGTTTTCGGCTCTTAGGCCTAATTCTGGGAACCATTTGCTCATCATTGGTATGAGCTCACTGACTTCCCCAAGATATAGTGACTGAAATGTTGCTTGAACCGTCTTATTATAACCCTGTCCAACATTCTGCATAATGACTCTGATGAAGAGATCTTTGGGCAGCTTCTCTGCAACAGATTGCCACCTGTGAACAAGCTCAGAGGCTCCTTGGTCCAACTTCTTAGGCATGTTGAAGACTGTCACCACTTCTGGAACTCGAACCAACTTTATCTTCCAAGCGACTACAACTCCAAAGCTAGATCCACCTCCTCCCCTAATCGCCCAAAATAAATCTTCTCCCATCGTTTCTCTATCAAGTAGTCGTGAATACACATCAACCACGTATGCATCTATCACGTTGTCAGATGCCAGTCCATATTTTCTCACCATGTTACCAAAGCCTCCACCACTAAAATGACCACCAATGCCAACACTAGGACATACTCCTGCGGGGAACCCATGAACTTTACTTTTGTTTGCAATACTATAGTATAGTTCTCCTAGTGTTGCCCCAGATTGTACCCATACTGTCTCATCCTCAATATCTACTCTGACTGCTCGGAGACTTATGAGGTTAATAATGATAAACGGGGCTTTGCTTCGATATGATTGGCCTTCATAATCATGTCCCCCACTTAGTATTCTAACTTCCAGGCCATTTTGTCTGCTGCAAAGTATTGATGATTGGATTTCTATATCACCAGAAGGAGTGATGATGTACTGAGGTTTTTGGGTTGTAGAATTGACCCATCTTGGATTCTGTTGAGAGGACTGCAAAATTGCTACATAGGAAGGTGAGCCAGGTGCATGGAGATAATCTGAAATGTTGATAAATCTTCTAGAATAGACTAACATACAACTCACAAACGGGTCCTGTGTTGCATTGCAAGTCACTAACAATGCCGCGAGGAGGAGGCCAATTAGACTGATGGAGGTCATTTTTGTGTTTGTAGTCTGGGAATACAAACAATATCTGGTTATTTATACATGCACAAGCGCGAGTTTACAAGCACGCAGTCGGCTATTAGCATTAGTAGACTTTACTAGCATTATTCAATTGTTAACTTGTAGTTCTAACTTCTAAGTTTGTGATAGAGTAATCTTAGATGATTCCAATGCAGGCATTAGAGATTCTCGATCAGGCAAGAACTTGGTCTCTTTTGTCCTTTTATTTCTTATTCGGCTGATAATTTATCCCTTGCTGCCTTTGAGTTTTCTGGTATGCTATTTTCAATATGTTCATACAATTCTTATTAATAGAATAAATTTTCTCCCATATTTGTTTTACCTCTTTCTTGTTTTATCATGTGGTTTCTGGGTCCAAACATGTTATGCATAAGTTGCATATGGGTTCCTTGTCACTCTTCTTCTAGTTCAGAAATGTCTTAAACTGGATGACTATTTACACTATCTCAATATTCCTTGACCTTTCTTCTAATTGCACACGGTCTATAATATATTTAATCGAGGGTATGTAGAATTGATTTGGTCTAAGATTAACTTTGATTCATGGCTAGGTTGCCAATTGTGCCGTACTGGTATCAACCGTACCAGTGTAATTATCCAGCATAATTTTAGTAAACATTACTCTAGAATTAAGTAGGAAAATCTTAGAGGAGATGAATGTGCTTAAATGTACTTTAAAATCTTTGAATAAATGCATCAAAATAACTTGCAAACATGTCTTAACATAAATCTCGAAAAATGTAAATTATTATGTTGTTTGAAATAATAAATAGTTAAAATTATATATTTATCTTTTCAACCACAATATTCCATATTGAAAAAAACATTCTAGATCGGACTCGAGCCGTCTAGTCCGAACTTGTTTAAGTGGACTTAACTTGACTTGTCTAGTTAAATAAGTCAAGTTCGGACATAGGTTTCTGCTTGTTTAATTAATCGAGCCAGCTCAGCTCGACTCGACTCATAAAATTAAACAAGTCAAGTTTTAGACTCGATTAAGTCTAAAATCAAATGAGCCGGCTCTTCCGACTCGTAATCATGGGTAATCGTATAGTTCCAGCAGATCCAGCTCTTATGGACTTTTCTCGGCCTAAAATTGATGACATTCAGTCAAGCATCCTTCATCCGGCTATTCAGGCTTATACTTTTGAAATCAAGCCAGGCACTATTCTGTTTCTTTCGGAGGTGCTGCGACTGAAGACCCCAACATACATATCAGGAATTTTATCGAGATCTGTAGTACTTTCAGATATAATGGTGTTACTGATGAGGCTATCAAGCTGAGTCTTTTCCCATTCTCTCTGAGGGATAAAGCTAAGGACTGGTTACATTCTGAACCAGCTGGATCCATCAGTACTTGGCAAGATCTTGCGTAAAAGTTTCTGGTGAAGTTTTATCCAATGGCCAAGACTGCAGCTATGAGGAGTGCTCTTACTCAGTTTGCGCAGCAACCAACATAATCTATGTGCGAAGCATGGAAGAGCTATAAGGAGATGTTGAGAAAGTGTCCACATCATGGTATGCCTGACTGGATGGCGATCACTGGGTTCTACAATAGTTTGGGGGCCCAATCTCGGCCCATGCTCGATGCAGCAACTGGAGGCGCCTTGTGGGCCAAAAGCTATACCGAAGCCTATAATCTTATTGAAACTGTGGCTGCAAACGAGCATCAAAACCCAACTCAAAGGATGATGCCTGGGAAGGTAGCAAATATTCTGGAAGTTGATGCAGCCACAGCTATTGCAGCGCAGCTCCAAGCGCTGTCTATGAAGGTCGATTCTTTAGCCAACTATGGAGTCAATGAGATAGCTATGGTCTGTGAGTTTTGTGCAGGCTCTCATGCTACAGATCCGTGTTCTCTTGTTAATGAATCAGTTCAGTATGTGAACAATTATTAGCGACCGCAGCAGCCTGTGCCAGCTACTTATCATCCTAAAAACAGAAATTATCCCAATTTCAGCTGGAATAATATTCAGAATACTGTTCAACAACCATATCAGCAAGGTATAAGTAAACAGTTTAATCCACCTGGATTCACGCAACCTCAGCAATATGCTCAAAGGAAATCATATCCTCAACAAGGAGGTGCTACTCCACCTTTTATGCTGATTTCGAGGAGCTAAAGCTGTTGTGCAAAAGTCAGGCTGTTTCTATCAAGACCTTGGAAAATCAAATCGGTCAAATAGCCAATTGATACATGATCAATTTATAGATATTTTATGCCATGTTATACTTCTTTTAACCTTGTTTTGTGATGCTTTAGTCCTAAATAATAAGTACTAGTTGTTATTTAACTTGGATGAATGTTAAGTCTTAATTTTATATGTTTATAGGAAATTATGGAAGAACAAGGTGCAAAAGAGAAGAGTAGATGATAAAAGAAGAATTTAGAGGAGTTTAGGACCTGAGCTGGGAGGCTCAGGGCCTGAAGGAATCAGTGGAGAAAATGCACTTATCTCAGGGCCTGAGCTTGTGAGTTCAGGGCCTGAGAGAAGCAGATTTGAAGAATAAGGAGTTCAGGGCCTGAGCTCTTCTGAAGAGGCCCTGAGGACATCATTCAGGACCTGAGGTTAAGGTTCAGGGCCTGAACCTGACGAAAATTGTAATCAAATAGCTTTCCCAACTTGTTTTGAATTCTCTTTTAGTTACCTTGTATGACCTTTAAAAGCCCATCCAAGTATATATAAACATATGTATTAAGGTTTTAATAAGCATAGAAGAGAGCTATCCATTATTCTTAAGAGAGAAGGGGGAGAGGCAGCTAGAGAGTGAGATTGGGAGAAGGAGCGAAGGGATTCGTCCAGATTTCAAAGGAACTCTTCAAGTTGTATTCTCTGTATTCAAATTCTTAACTCATGATTTGTATTTTTAATATATATTTGTTTTCTCCATATATCATGAGTAGCTAATCCCTTAATCCAAGAGTTGGGTAGTATTCTTTGGCTTGTTGTGTTTATTTAGTTGTATTGTGATTTTCTTGTGATTGTTAATCTGTCATTGAGGACTTAACACAATTAAGGGAGTCGCGAACCTTTGATTGTAGCTATAAGAATTATAACGAATCAGGAGAGGAGTTGTAATTCTAGTAAATGATATGATAGACAGAATTTAAGTATTAGATCAGGACATTGATATGAGAATTGTGAAATTTATAATCCTTGGATTTTAATAGTCTATAATTGTACTTTGTATGGCCATGAGAGTATCGTTCAATGGATACTTGTAGGCACTATAATCTACATTGGGAGAGGATTTTATAAATATTAGAAGGATTGTTTTTAACAAAATAAGAACATAAATTAGACATTCATGATAGCCATTGAAGAACCCTTATTCTTGGATTGTTTCTCTCATATATCTTATATAACTTTTATTTGTTTATTAGATTAAATTAGTGGATAATTAAAACACCCATTAAAGTATTCTCCACACTTCTGAACTGTAAGAGATAAAAGACTTGAAATTGGTGTTGATATTAGTCCTTCCCTGAGAACGAACTTCTAAAAATACACATCAACACCAATGCCGTGCTCAATTGTCAACCTGGCACACTTCCCAGCGATACTGAAGTGCCAGGCAGGAAGGAAGCTAAAGAGCAAGTCAAAGCTATTACCTTAAGGTCTGGAAAAGTTGCTGATGCTGAAAAAGCAAAAGATGGAGAAGCTGAAGTTGTAGATGAAGAAGAAAAGTAAAAGGAGAAAGTGACGGAACCAAGGAAGACTACTGTTGAACATACTCTGCATGAGGGTAATACAGGGGAGAAATAGCTCTATCATCCACCACCTTTTCCTAAGAGATTGCAAAAACAAAAGCTGGACAAGCAATTTAGTAAGTTTCTGGAGGTGTTCAAGAAACTTCACATCAACATAACCTTTGCTGAGGCTCTGGAGAAAATCCCTAGTTATGCGAAATTCATGAAGGGTATTCATTCAAGGAAGGTGAAACTGGATGACCTTGATACCATTGCTCTAACGGAAGAGTGCAGTGCTGTGCTACAACAAAAATTACCTCCAAAGCTTAAAGATCCAGGTAGCTTCACCATTCCTTGCACCATTGGCAAGTTGTCATTCGACAAGTACCTTTGCGATTTGGGAGCAAGCATCAATCTTGTGCCGTTTTCTATCTTCAAAAAGCTGAATTTGCCTGATCCAAAGCAAACCTACGTGTCTCCATAATTGGATGATCGTTCTATTACATACCCACGATGCATCGTGGAGGACGTGTTAGTAAAGGTGGATAAGCTCATCTTTTCTGCAGACTTTGTCATTCTGGATTTCGAGGAAGATAAGAAGATTCCCATAATGTTGGGAAGACCTTTCTTGGCTACAGGCCGTACCTTGATAGATGTGCAAAAAGGTGAACTTACTATGAGGGTGCAAGATCAGGATGTGACATTCAATATATTCAATGCGATGAAATTCCCTACAGAAGATGAGGAGTGCTTCAAGGTGGATTTGATTTATTCTGCAGTAACTTCAGAACTTGATCATGTGCTAAGGTCTGATGCCTTAGAAAAAGCCTTAGTGGGGGAATTTGACAGTGAAGATGAGGAAGGCAATGAGCAACTATAATATCTAAATGCTTCTCCTTGGAGGAGAAAGTTAGACATGCCATTTGAATCTCTTGGTAATATTGATCTAAAGAATGCTGAGGGAAAGCTCAAACCATCTATTGAGGAAGCACCCACTTTGGAGCTTAAACCATTGCCTGAACACTTGAGGTATATTTTTTTAGGTGATGCATCTACTTTGCCTGTTATTATTGCATCTGACCTTTCAGGTAGTGAAGAGGACAAGCTCTTGAGGATCTTGAGAGAATTCAAATCGGCCATCAGATGTACTATAGTAAATATAAAAGGGATCGGCCCTTCGTACTGCATGCATAAAATTCTGCTAGAGGAAGGTAGCTAGCCGACTGTTGAGCAACAACGAAGACTTAATCTTATCATGAAAGAAGTGGTGAAGAAAGAAATTCTAAAGTGGCTGGATGCAGGAATCATATATCCTATTTCTGACAGTTCCTGGGTGAGCCCCGTGTAATGTGTACCTAAGAAATGAGGTATAACAGTGGTAGCAAATGAGAAGAACGAGCTCATCCCCACTCGAACAGTCACATGATGGTGGGTATGCATAGATTACAGAAAGCTGAACAAAGCCACAAGGAAGGATCACTTCCCTCTTCCATTTATTGATCAGATGTTTGACAAGTTGGCTGGTCATGAGTATTATTATCTTCTAGACGGATATTCGGGTTATAATCAGATTTGTATTGCACCAGAAGATCAAGAAAATACTACTTTTACTTGTCCATTTGGCACATTTGCTTTTCGTAGAGTTTCGTTTGGCTTATGTGGTGCACCTGCCACTTTTCAGAGATGCATGATGGATATATTCTATGATATGATTGGAAATAATATCGAAGTGTTCATGGACGACTCTCCGTCTTTGGACATTCGTTTGATGAATGTTTGAATAATCTTCGTTCGGTGCTCAAAGGTGTGTGGAAACTAATTTGGTGCTCAATTGGAAAAAATGTCACTTTATGGTGCAACAAGGCATCCTTCTTGGGCATAAAGTCTCTAGCAAGGGCCTTGAGGTGGATAAAGCCAAGGTAGGAGTCATTGAAAATCTTCCGCCACCTATTTCTGTGAAAGGAATCCGTAGTTTTCTTGGTCATGCGGGTTTTTATCGGCATTTCATCAAGGACTTCTCTAAGATATCTAAGCCGCTGTGCAACTTGCTCGAAAAAGATATGCCTTTCAAATTTGATGATGAATGCTTGGAGGCATTCGAGACTCTCAAGAAGAGTTTAATAACTACACTAGTTATTACGACACCTGATTGGACAAAACCTTTTGAGATAATGTGCGATACGAGTGATTATGCAGTGGGAGCAGTTCTTGGGTAGCGCAAGAATAATCTTTTTCATGTGGTCTACTATGCTAGTAAGACGCTTAATGGAGCTCAAATGAACTACACCACTATTGAGAAGGAGCTCTTGGCTATAGTCTTTGGTTTCAAAAAATTTCGATCTTATCTACTTGGGACAAAGGTGACAGTATTCACTGATCACGCTGCCATTTGCTAGCTGGTCTCAAAGAAGGATTCAAATCCTAGACTTATTCGTTGGGTGCTCTTGCTACAGGAATTTGAGTTAGAGATCAAGGATCGAAAAGGTACTGAGAATCAAGTAGCTGACCATCTCTCTAGATTGGAGAATCCCGATTCTACTTCACATGATAAGACATTGATCAACGAATCTTTTCCGGGTGAGCAGTTGTTCGTAGTTCAGGAGGAAGAATCATGGTTCGCAGATATTATGAACTATCTGGTTAGAAATATAATGCCTCCTAATATGAATGCGGCTCAAAAGAAGAAGTTTCTGCATGAGGTGAAGTGGTACATGTGGGATGAACCATATTTGTTTAGACAAGGAGCTGACCAGATCATCAGGAGATGTATCCCATTTTGTGAGATGGAGGGGATATTACGAGGCTGCCATTCCACAATTTATGGTGGACATTATGGTGGTGAAAAGACAACAGCTCGTATTTTACAAGCAGGTTTTTTCTGGCCTACGTTGTTTAAGGATGCACATTAGTTCGTTTTAAGGTGTGATCGTTGCCAAAGAGTTGAGAATCTTACTAGAAAGGATGAGATGCCTTTAAATGTGATGCTTGAAGTTGAGGTCTTCATTGTTTGGGGAATCAATTTCATTGGATCATTTATCTCGTCCTGCAATAATCAGTACATCTTGCTGGCAGTCGATTATGTCTCGAAATGGGTAGAAGTCAAGGCTCTATCGACGAATGATGCAAATGTAGTGTTGAATTTTCTCCATAAGCAGATATTCACAAGGTTTGGAATGCCACGAGTAATCATAAGTGATGAGGGATCGTATTTCTATAATCGTAAGTTCACTTCTATGATGCAACGCTACAATGTGAATCATCATATTGCTATTGCCTATCATCCGTAAACTAATGGTCAAGCTGAAGTGTCTAATAGAGAAAGTTGTTTGTCCGTCAAGGAAAGATTGGTCTTTAAAGCTCGATGAAGCTGTTTGGGCCTATAGAACAACATACAAGACTCCACTTGGGATGTCCCCATTTCAATTTGTCTATGGTAAGGGATGTCATTTACGTGCGGAGCTTGAGCATAAGGCTTATTGGGCATTGAAGAAGTTGAACCTTGATCTAGATGCAGCTGGGAAGAAGCGAATGCTTCAGTTAAATGAGCTTGATGAATTTCGACTGCAAGCGTACGAGAACAACAAAATATACAAGGAAAAAGTAAAAAGGTGGCACGACAGGAAGCTATCTCCTAAGTCATTCGTGCCGGGGCAACAAGTTCTTTTATTCAACTCCCGTCTCCGACTTTTTCCTGAAAAGTTGAAATCAAGGTGGTCTGGACCTTTTATCATCAAAACTGTGTTTCCACATGGAGCAGTGGAGATTTTTGAGAACGATCCGGGCCAAGCATTTAAGGTTAATGGTCAGAGATTGAAGCACTATTATGGGGACACGGCAAACCGGGAAGTGGTTAGTGCCGTTTTATTGTCAACTTGATCGAAGTACTCTACGTCAAGCTAATGACGTAAAAGAAGCGCTTCTTGGGAGGCAACCCAAGATTTGAGACTATAGGAACCTTTAGAAGTTAGTACTCTATCTAAAAACAAAAAAAAATCAGAAAAAACAAAGGCAGAAAATTATTTTTCCAGAAACCTCCCAGGCGCCCGCCTGGAATCTGGGGCGACCGCTTGGGAGCTGGGGCGCCCGCCTGGAACCCTGGGGCGGCCTCTTAGAACCCTACTGCAAGAATTTTTTTTCCTGCCTTATAAAAAAAACACAAAAACACAAAAAATAAAAACCCACAGCCATAAACCCCATTAACCCACGATTTTTCTCCCACAAACCCCACTCCTAATCAATTTCTAAACCTAAATCCTACCCTATATATACACACAACCCCTCCATATACACTCCCATATACTTTCAAATTAAAAACTCTCTCCTACACATAAATCTCAAACACTTATTCTCAATTTCAATGGCCCCTAAGAAATCTCGAACTGTTGATAGCAGCAGCACCATTCCTACTGCTGATTCTTCGAGGGGTACTGCTGCGAGGCCCCGTTTGGTAGACAGGGCTGTTGAAGGAGTATGCTTTGCTTCTGACTAAGCCGATTCTGAAGGAGAGGGGATTTTTTCCATCGAGGAGGGATGGTGAGTTATTGCCGATGATTGCAGAGAAGGGGTGGATTACCTTTTGTGAGTCTCCTGAGGCGGTTCCGATGAGTATGGTTCACGAGTTTTATGCGAATGCCAAGGCCGACAAGAATGGGTATACGATTGTTCGTGGGCTTATGGTTGATTACCAGGCCGAGGCAATTCGCCGTGTTATTGTGCAGCGTCAGAGGAAGCCCCAGGAGGAGAATTGGAACGAGAAGACCCCCGAGGATTTTGACTCGAATTTGATTATTGCTACTCTCTGTCAGTCGGGCACGGTGTGGAAGTTTAAGATGAGATCTAACGAGTATCTTTTTTTTCCGGCTGTTGCAATGAACAGGTATGCCCGTGCATATAATGCCTTTATTTGTGCTAATATTTTGCCTTCTTCGCATGCACATAAGGTTACAGTTGAGAGAGCCAGGTTGTTATGGGGGATCTTGAATGAGGAGTATTATGTGGACCTTGGTGAGTTCATCTACTAAGGGATTTTGAAGTTTTTTAGGGGGAGGTCGCATAGCAACATCCCTTATGCCTCTATCGTCACGAAGCTGTGCAAGGCAGTTGGAGTCCACTGGCCTTCTTATGAGCAGCTGCAGATGCCTGCCGCTCCTATTGATTCATCAACGCTGAATGCGATGCAGGAGTGGACGGGTGGAGAGCACGAGGAGCATGGTTTGGGATATCATCTTCTAGGGGGACGTCCAGCAACTGGTGCTACGATGTCTAGGCCTAGTCAGGTTCGTGATGAGGCAAGTTCTTCTAGAGCCCATGGAGGTGATGGTTCAGGGATGGCTGATGTCCAGTACATGAGGCTTTCCAGGAGGATGGATGCGATGTATGAGTCACAGAGTAGGTTTGCACAGGAGCTCACCCTAGCACTTGGGACTGCTTTCAGAGGCCTTGGAGCTGACATCCAGTGGCCAATTTTTAGTGATGACTCTGCTTATCCGCCTCCTGACACTCCACCCTCTGAGGGTGATGATGATGATGATGATTCTTCTGAGTAGGCATACCTTGTGTTCCTTTCTATTACCTTCACTGGGGACAATGAAGATTTTAAGTTTGGGGGTGGTAGTTAAGGAACATATTTGTGTGTGTGTCATGTAGTTGCATATTCATGATAGTTTAGTTCATATAGTTGCTTATTTTTGCCATATAGTTTTTTTTTTATTATTATTTTATAGCTTTATTTATCATGTCATTCAGCTCATGCATATACCATGATCCCATTTGTGATATTGATGCGAGTGTAGTGATAGCGTTAGAGTGATGTTGAATCTTATAGGTTGACATGCATGCTAGAAACACTTGTAATTTCACTAAGTCTTAGAGTATACTTAAGGATTAGATTGTTGTCATGGTTTGATGGTTTTTGAGGTTAATCTATTGATTATGCTTAGAATTTATGATAGGTTCTTAATGATAAAAGGCATGAAAAGATAAAATTGGAGTAAAAAAATTGGAATTCATTGCTAGTTGTGGCTATATGTCAATTGGATAGTAGCCGGCTCGTATTTTATGCGAATAGTCTAGGGTTGCGCAAGATGGAGCGAAACGCACTTGCTCAGAAATTTGAAAAAAAAATAAAAAAGGGGAAAAAAAAGAAAAATATGGTTTAATGCATAATTGATCACGAGTGAGCTCTTTGGTATTAGAGTTATTAAGTTCTTAGGGGACTTTGTGCCTAGTGACCTAAAGCTTATATAGTCTGGGATCCGCTAACCTAACGCTCGTTAAATGGATGCCATTGCATAAATCTTTTGTGGACCTCACTCATTGCACGATCAAATAAGTATTTGTTTATTGTGTTGAATAAAAGCATTATTCCGTAATAAGCTCCAGTGATCTTGAAGTGTTATAAGTCATTTTGTGTCTAGAATTTATTCTTCGTATAATCATGTGATTTCCTTGAGGATAATTGAGTTATGATAATTGATCTAGTTTCGAAGCATATATGTTAAGTATTTGCACACACCACATTTCTAGTTGTATGTTAGCTTGCGTGATTTGATTGATCTTTAGTCGCCTAGTTGTATTTGTTGAGATGTTATGTGTTGGTTGGTTTAGTCATTGCGAGGGGGATCGTTGCATTTCATGTATTTTGCATTCATGCATGTTTTTGTTTTATTTTTGAGTCTGTGACGCTTGAGGACAAACATCAATTTAAGTTTGGGGGTGTGATAAGTGGCATTTTATACCACTTAGAACATCTTATACGACTTGAATTGATGTCTTGAAATCAAGTATTTTGTGTATTTGATGCGTTTTTCTAGTGTTTTTGCATTTCAGGGTATAACTTGCGTATGTAGGAAGAATTCATCAAAATAAGCCTAGGGAAGTACTTGGAATCGGTTGCGTGAAGTTATGCGAAGAAATCGGAAAAATCAGGTCCAGAACGAAGAATTTTCCAGAAGTGTCCCAAGCGCCCGCCTGGAGATCTGGGGCGGCCGCTTGGAAGCTGAGGCGCCCGTCTGGGAAGCTGGGGCGGCCGCCTGGGGTCGAGATTTTTAATTCTGCTTTTTATAATTCGTGTTCTACTGGACTTCTGAGATGACTCATTCTTGTGGACTTCTATATAAGTAATCTTCAGAGACGTTTTACGATATGAAGTAACAAGCAAGGAGCAAGGAGAGAAGATTAAGAAGACCGTTTTAGCACACCACAACGAAGAAGAGGAAGCATACGATTTCTTGTGATTCTTTTATTCGTTGTAACAGTGGATGCTAGTTTTCTTTACTTTGAACCTATTACTCTTGTGACGTACTCTGGTTTTAATAAGTATTTTATTAGTTTATATTATCGTGTTATTATCATGTTTTCATATGAACTCATTGTGACGATGAGTTCTATCATGGGCTAATCGTGATCATGGGGTCGTAGCAGATTTACTATGAATTTCTCTAGTTAATTGTTTAATACCTTGGTGTGTGATGATTGTATGATATCTAGCATAGGTTGTGCTTATTCGTCTTATGTGCGTCGCGAACATATAAGATAGCCTGTTAATCTCTTGTGAAGCGACAGTGAATCTTGAGATTTAGAACTTGCCATGCTAGTATAGGTTCATGTATGTGTATGCATGATTAGTGGGTAACTCTAACCGTTTTACTTGCCCTGTGTAATCATAATGAATAACTTGCGCTTAAATCGTTATATTGTCAAATTCTATGGACATATAAGGTCTCAACATAATTGATGCCTATTCAACTTCTAACTTAATTGTGGATGTTTGGTAGAATGGTACTAGTACTATGAAATTGGCTTTTATCAGTTTCGTGTTGTTCGATTAATATCAACACCGTTACATGCTAAGGGTAATAACAATGACTATTGAAGGAAGTAGTAATGAAGTTATGATCTCATGTGTGTTTAATATTGTTAATTCAAGTAATAATTTAAGTGTTTTATTCTCGTAGTTAATTGTAGTTAATAATTAATTAATCAACCTTAAGTGTTATTGTCTTGACATTGAGAAGTAATCATACATTGGTGAGTGAGTGTTAATTGAACATAATTAGTCAGAGTCTCTGTGGGAACGGACTAGAAATCATTCTATATTACTTGCGAACACGTATACTTGCGTGAATTATTAGCGCATGCTTTGTGCCTAATAGTAAGATACGAATATGTCTTCAACTTTTTTCAGGTTTCTAGTTCTGATCAGGGTTTGGAACGGATTTCGGATTTCGGGTCGGGTATCGGTTCGGAATACCTAAGATCCAAATTCAAATCAAAACTCTTTCAGATGTAAAAATAAGATCCAAATCCAAATCCAAAAAATTGGATTCGGATAAATTCATATTGATCGGAAAGGGTCAGGCATCCATCTGGTCGGGTAAAAATTGTCATCCCTGATATCTCAGAGCAACTCCAATGGAGGTGCAAAGAGCGATGTCAACGTCATGTGACATGACGGGGCTTGACATCCTTGTTAGCGTTAAGAGATGTCATTGGGGTGCCAAAATGAGTTGGTATGGGATGTCAATTTGGGGTGTCAAAAGTTGACATCTCATAAATCGGGTCACAACTTTATTAGTGGTGCCAATGTTGTCCTAATTGTGCATAAAAATATAATTTATCTAATACATTTCTATTATACATTTTTTTTATTTAGTTAGTGAAGTTGACATCTTGGGATGCTAACTATTAGAGTAGTTTTTTGAAAAATATGCTAAAAATGATATGAAAAAGAGAAAATTTAAGATATAATATTTTTGATTACGTGGCGAAGCTAACATAGGAGATTGTCAGATTAATTGGCCAGCATAGTTATGTTTAGGTATAAAAACCAATACCATTTGCAGCCTACAATAGTCATGTACAAGTGTTCAAATTCCTTTAAATAATCAAGGCATTTTGCATCCGTTAATTATAATTTGAACAAAGCTAATACTGGATGACACAAGAGATAAGGCCAGGCTATTGGCAGGGTATAACGCAATGATAACACATCATATAAACTTCCTGGGCAGCACTAGGGGGCGTAACATGGAATGCAGTTGGTGCAATCAGGACGGATCCAGGATTTTTTTTCAGCTAGGGAAAAGATTGGACTTGTCTTTGAACCAAGTCCAACAAATTAGGATCACATAGTCTAAACAATTGAAATTCTTAGGCAACACTAACAGGATATGAAATCAAGCAGGACAGGGTATAAGTTGAAGTAAGATATTTAGTTTGCTTAGTAAATTATCACACAACTAAAAAAAGGAACATGATTACTGGTCTTTAAATGCTGACCAAATTTTGGTAATTCAATGACAATATTTGAAAGAAATAATTAATGGTGGAAAGCAACTTAGTAATCTTAAGGTATGAAAGAAACATAATTTTGTTTCACTTTATTTAGCAAATATATCTCATCTCTCAGATATGACAATTCCATTGTCTGACACGATTTGACATAGACAAAACACGAAAATAATTTACGTACACAACTCGATCAGCCTGAATACGACCACAGGAATTAACTTCTAGATTTTCATTCCATTCCTGAGACTAAATATAATAAATGATGCGAACATGACTTGATTACCATGAACAATATGACTGATGACTTGATTAACATTAACATGTAATTACGACACGAAATTGACAGACACGAAGTAGACATGAATAGAATCTGACAATGCCAGCAGTTCTCAGGGGGGCAGAAAGATAATCACTAGTACTTCTGTTACCTGTATTGATCTTTTACTTTTCTGATTAGTGGGATGCTTTGCTCATGCCTGAAGAAATTGAATGGATCAGCCTTGGTCTTTACCTTGGCTAGTCTTCTGAAGTTACTCTTAAAGTACTTCTTTCCCCAGTGTTCTGCTTCATTGTAGGTTGTGTTCAGCTGCTTATTTATCCCCAGGTCCAAATCCCTGTAATTCTGGTAAGCTCTTCTCGGGGAATGGGAAACGTATGGCTTCATGTACTTATACAGCTTCCTGATCCAGTGCACATGCTTCTTCGTTGCCTTGGCAGTATTTACGTCCCATTTTACTAAATACTGTAGGTTGTACAAATTTCCTTTTCTATGTGGATACGGGATCTTAGATTTTGAAATCTTATTCATTCTTCCTCCAAATGGTTCCATTATCACAAAAACTGATTCTTCTGTTTGAAATTGTTTCCAAATTCCTTCCAGTCCACTTTTCGGTATTGGTTTAGTCACATAATCTGATTTTGCCTTGAAATTGCTCTGGTAATGGTCTGTTCTTGTCAGGAAAACATCCCAGGAATTATCTTTCGGATAACCTGCAAACGATAGTGCAGATTCAAACCATGTCATTTCTGTGCAGTCTTCTGCTTTTAGATTGAATTCTGGGAACCACTTGCCCATTAATGGTATCAGCTTACTGATTTTCCCAAGATATAGCGACTGAAACGAAGCTTGCCCTGTCTTATTGTTAACCTGCCCAACATTCTGCATGATGATTCTGATGAAGAGATCTTCTGGTAACTTATCAGCAACATATTGCCACTTGTTAACAAGCTCAGTGGCTCCTTCTGCTAACTTCTTATCGACACTAAAGTATGTCACTACTGCTGGCACTCGGACCAGCTTAATTTTCCACGATACAATGACTCCGAAGCTGGCTCCACCTCCTCCCCTGATCGCCCAAAACAAATTTTTTCCCATGGTTTTTCTGTGGAGGATTCTACCATACACATCAATCAAGTATGCATCTATTATGTTGTCAGCTGCGAGACCATGTTTTCTCACCAGATTACCAAATCCTCCACCACTAACGTGGCCACCAATGCCTACACTAGGACATACCCCTGCAGGAAACCCATGAACTTTACTTTTCTTCGCGATGTTATAGTATAGTTCTCCTAGTGTTGCCCCGGATTGCACCCATGCTGTCTCGTCCTCTATATCGACTCTGACTGCTCGAAGATTAATGAGGTTAATAATAATAAAAGGCACTTTGCTGCGGAATGATAGGCCTTCGTAGTCATGACCACCACTCAGAATTCTAGCTTCCAGGCCATGTTTTCGGCTGCAAAGTATGGATGCTTGAACTTCGATATCAGTGAAAGGAGTGATGATATATAAAGGTTTTTGGGTTGTAGAATTAAGCCATCTCGGATTTTGTTGAGATGACTTCATAAGCGATGAATAGGAAGGAGAGCCAGGTGCTAGGAGATGGTCAGAAGAGTTGTTAATTCTTTTAGTATGGGAGGACATGCACTTGACAAATGCTGTATGTGTTGCATTGCTAGTTGTTAATACTCCTGCAAGGAGGAAAAAAATTAACGTGATGTTGGTCATGTTGTGTTTGTGAACTAATTGTGATCATACAGTACATTTCTTGCTATTTGTAGATAATTAGCAAGAGCATGAGACTCACCAGCAGTTTCTTTCAATTTCTTTCTATTCGTTTGTCATTAATTTGATTCTATATATATTTATTACAAATATTTACAAACGATTAAGGCCATATCATGGGAAAGGCGACCCAGCTTCCAAAATTAGGGGAGCCCTAACCTTTTTTTAAAAAATCAATAATAAACTGAACATATGGACTCAATTCGCTCAAATCTAGTTTTTATACTCTCTACATTTCTTTAATTAAATCTGAAAAATATATTTAAATTTAATTTAAAAATTTGTTTAATTATAAAAACCTTTAAATTAATTTTTTTAATTGAAATAATGTATACTGTACAAGAATTCTAACCAAAATTTATTTAATTTAACGGAGAACACACGTAAAATAGAATAGCTAATTTGGGAATTAAAAAATACCTTCCAGAGCATAACTTACAAAAGTGATCACGCAAAAGATCGTTTGGGTTCGATAGCGATAAGACAAGTTAAATAGGATGATACATTTTATTAGTCACATAATGTGGGATTTAAGATATGACTGTCAAATCAGTTGAATTTACTCAATATTTTATTATAATATACTACCCGACTAATTAATCTGTTTCTTTCTAAATTCATTAATGTTATTTTATGGGAACGTGTTCTATAATGTATTGAAACCCTGCAATGCAAGTCAGTCTGTATTGTGAAAGATAAGTTTAATGTGAGGAAAATGTCCAAGTATTCAAAATAACACAGCTCAATAATTTTTATTGACCCAATAATTAAGCGAGGCATACAATTATGGGCCGCGGCGCATAATCTTAGCCACCGTGCTCAACTTCATCAATTTGAATTTAGGGGTGTATTTATTTCAGATTATAAATGATTGTTAATAATTTATGGAATTTAAAAGATTTTCGTTGATTTCAATTTTTCGTGGATTTTGATGGAGTTGATCCAAAATTTTGTAAAGTCTTGTAGATTTTGTGGAGTTTTTTAGAAATCCATCAAAATCTCATGTATTTTGAAGAGATTTCAAGATATTAAAAATGTACCAGTAAATCCATCAAAATCCACAACTTTTTTAAATAAAAGAAAATCCATGGACTATTGAATACCATCAGATTTTGATGGATTTTTTAAAATCCAAATTGAATACCACTAAATTTTGATTGACTTTTTAAAATCTAAATTAAATACACTTAGATTTTAAAAGACTTTTTCCAATTCTTGTTGAATATCTTGAGATTTTAAAGGATTATTTAAAATTTAAATTGAATACCCCATGATTCCTAAAATCCATAAAAATCCTTCAAAATCCCAATTGAATACACCCACCTTAGTTATACAATTATTACCCTAGAGGAGATGAATAGCCTATTTATCAAATTGTCAAACAACTTACGATTAAGTATGCATATATGTTATAATTTGGTGCTAAAAATACCAAAGTACCTGACATAATTTGACTTTTATTCTCTATAAACTTTATTTTTAACACAAATTGAATTCTATTCTTTGTAAATTTTATTTTCTTTTTAGTTAGTGTTCATCCGATCGTCTTTTTATTTCATAAAATAAAAATATTTTTTAAATAATTTATAAATTATATTAAAAATTTATTAAGTTACGTTAAATTAAGTAAAATAACTTATATTTATTTTTAATTTTAGAAAAACTACAAACTACTAGGTAAACTACTTACACGAATTGATTTATATTTATGTAAACTTTATTTATTTATAAATTATATTAAAAATTTATTAAATTACGTTAAATTAAGTAAAATAACATATATATATATATACTTTTATTTTGAAAAACTACTAACTACAAAGTAACTATTAACACAAATTGACTTATATTCTCTGTAAACTTTATTTTCTATAGCATTATTTTAAAAATAATTAAGTAATAGCAAATGACTTTAGTAACATTTATTAACTTTTAAACTGAAAATTATTGATTTAACGATCGTATTTTATTTTTATTTTTTTATCGTAGGTAACCTACGGCCGCTACCCTTCGGGTGCGCACTGGGTAAACCCTACGGGCTCACGTAATAGCCTGCAAACCACGTGAATCAAGGTAATCGAAGTAAACCACATTTAAGCGACAAGCTCTAGCTCAGTACGCATAATCATAAATTCTCCTCCCGTGGGATTCGAACTTGTGACCAAGAGGATAGTTATCCCCTCTTTAACCAACTGAGCCAACCCTTGCGAGCTTAACGATCGTATTTGTTACTATCCATCACAACGTTTATTTACTTTAAATTTAATAAATATATTTTAACAGTAACATATTTATGTGTTGTATTTAGATTATATTAAGTAATTTTAAATTAAGTTTAATAACATATATTTACTTTTAATTTGTAAATTAATTTTTATCGATAATTAAGTAATATTAAATAAACTATATTGAAAAGGCTAATTATAAAATAATTATCAAATTATATTAATTGATATTAAATTATCTAAAGAACAGATATTTGATTCATAAGATAGAGATACAATTCATTTCAAAAAGATAAAACTAATATGTTAGATTTCTATATCAAGTAAAACAATGCAAAACTAGAATTATATTGGAAAATTTCATAACTGATTCGATTCGTTTTAACCACATAACTATTTTTTGAAAGTAACAATTTAATATTTGATATTAATATATTAATTTTAATTCGTGTTTCGCACAAATTATGAATAATTCTCTACAAATATTAATTCGATATTTTTAGTCTCGGGCCCGTATTTCGCACGGGTTATCAACTATCTATATTAATAAGCGTCCCAAATCTTGGCACTCACTAGAAAATTATACATCTATTTTTAAAATTTTATGTAATAAAATCTCAACGGACAAAAAATAACTTCTACTCTCTATAAATTTTATTTTCCTTCAATTTTTATTTGTTGCTGAACATCCAAGCGTCGCTTTACTTTAAAATAATCTTATTAGTAAGTTAACATGTCAGATTTATATAAGTAAGTAATTAGGTGTATGCATAACTAGAACTATACTGTGAAATTTTAGAGTTATACTTAATTTCGATTTTTTAACTACATATTTTAATAGCATTTTATATATTATATTTAGATCTATATTTTGCACGGATTATGAATTTCAGTTTTATGTAAATAATAATATGATATTATTATTTTTAATTTTGGCCCATGCTTAACACGGGTTACCCACTAGTATTAACTAATTTTAAAAACACACATAAAAAAGTGAACTTAATCACCTAGTTCAAAAAACCATATACTTAAAATATCAAACCAAGATTAACTAATTCAAGTACTTTCCTAAGTACTCCCCTTTAATCATTAAAAAGTTCATTAAATTCAAGTCTCGACATTGTTCTTCTCAGTTTCATCTTTGTTGTCTTTGTCAGCAGTGGACTCCTTTATTTGTTCCTTTTTGAGAAGAGCTACAGCAGCATCCACCATGTTATCAATATCACAAGATCTGAGAGTAGGAGTAATAAGTCCATTAGAAGGACCAGATGCAGAAGTTCCCATTCCAACCACCATCTTCCTCAGCTACTGATTTTGCTTAGAAACAGCTTCAACAACCTTAAGAATCTTTTCCTGCCCTGCTTTCATCTTTTTCATGAACTCCAGCATTTGCATGGAGTTATATGAACTCTCTTCACCCTCAACAGAAACATCCACAAAAAATTCAATGTAGACCAATTTTCCATCCTTATCAAACTTTAAATTTGATTAATTAAGAGTTTTTACATCAAATAAATCAGTGATAGGAACACACTCCTTGTCCTTTAACTCAACTCCATACCACTTGAATACTTTTGTCAATAATAAACCATAAGGTAAACAAGTTTCAGCTTTTGCACACAATACATCAAGCATATTTTTCAAGATTAAGTCAGCCAAATCAAACTTTCTACCATATAAAATCATGACCACAACCAACACATCTTGAGCATAGAAATTGGACCTTGTTCCTAACCTAGGACAGATGTTTTCAATACAAAGTTTGGACAAGAAATGAGCCATAGGGGTCACTTGTGAGGTAGGGGGAGGAACAAACAACTCAACAATAGAATCAACAACTATCAATTTTAATTGATCCAAAGCAGAGTAACCCTCTAAATCCTTGGGACCCCTCTTATTATGAATATATAAGGAATAACCCTCTAAATCCTTGGGACCCCTCTTATTATGAATATATAAGGAAGACATATTTTGGATTTCAAGAATAACACTCAGAAATAACGGAGACAAATTGATTCTCACATTCGACACACCAGACACATAATGACCAGATTGATCAACATGCACATTCGAATAAAGGCTTTGACCAAATTTGGATAACAAAATTTAGGCATTTTGAATAAAAACAAATGAAACCCTAAATCAGAAAACAACTCAATCAATCTACATGACTTAAATAGGTCTCAAAAATGAGTTTACCATATATGACCTTTCTTATGGCAAGATTTTTAGAGATTGAGCCTTCGACCTTGAGTCTTTTGCCATCAGGAGTAGTCCTGAGTATACCCGAGCCTTCGACACCATTTTTAATCTGAATCGCCTTATACTCATTCACTGATTCTTCGTTGATTGGCTTTCGTTTATTTCGAGAGATCGATAAATAACATCATCGCGACCACCATTTAGACCCTTTGCATTAGCTCTAGATTTCTTCCTATTGCAAGACGCACAACGATCGTCGCAATTGTGCAGGGAGTGTATTTGTTGAATACTAGAAAGAAATCCTAGATCCAATTGAGATATGTATGTGAAAACTGAATAGACTGACCGTGACTGTTTATTTTAAAGTCCTTTTCAGAATTAAAATGGGAGTATTTTTAGGATAAATACTAAATAAACTAGATATATTCCTAAAACAACTCACTTAGATAACTTATAAATATGTAAAATAAATCAACTAAAAATGTTACTAGATTAATACATTTAAATAGTCATAGATAAGGATTTAAAAATTAAACAACAATTTAATAACCTTGTTACAATTTACTAGACAATTATTCATAAATACAATCACATAATGGTCATATAGAACACATAAAATTAACCAATTAACACATCATTTGACAGTCATGCAAAATTATCAAATAAATATTAACATCTAATAGTAAGTTGATAGTACCCGGTTGAAGCTTGTAAGCTTGCTTACTGAATATTGCACATTCACAATTCTCTTCTAAGCATGCTGAAATGTTCTTCAACTAGAGGTTTTGTGAAAATATCAGCAATTTGAGCGTCAGTAGCAACAAAGATCAGTTTGACTTTCCCTTTTACAACATTATTTCTTAAGAAATGATGCCTAACATTAATATGTTTGGTTCTTGAGTGATTCATTGGATTCTCAAAAATACTGATAGTACTTGTGTTATCACAATAAATAGGAGTTTGACCACAGAAAATTCTAAAATCTTTAAGCTGTTGTCTTATCCAAAGAATTTGTGAGCAACAACTACCAACTGCTAAATATTCTCCTTTCGCTGTAGATAATGCAACAGATGTTTGATTTTTTCTTAACCAAGAAACCAAACTTTGTCCTAAATAAGCACAAACACCACTTGTACTTTTTCTATCAGTTTAACAACCTATATAATCTGCATCACTATACCCAACAAGATCAAATGCATTTGTGACTGGATAGAATAAACCAAGAGCAATAGATCCATTTAAATATTTAAAATTCTCTTAACAGCATTCAAATGAGACTCTTTAGGTTTAGCTTGAAATCTTGCACAAACACAAACACTATACAAAATATCAGGTCTAGAGGCTGTAAGATATAATAAACTTCCAATCATACCTCTATAAGTCCGAATATCAACATCTTTACCTTGTTCATCGGTTGTCAACTTGCTGACAACACTCATCGGTGTTGATTTCGACTTGATATTATCATAACCAAATCTTTTGAGTAAGTTTCTGATATACTGTGATTGATGTATATATATTTCTTCAGGAGTTTGCTTGATTTGTAATCCCAAAAGATAATTAAGCTCTCCCGTCATGCTCATATCAAATTCACCGTGCATACACTTAGAAAACCACTCGCATAAAGAATCATTAATAGCATCAAATATAATATTATCAACATATATTTTTACAACTAAAATATCTTTACCTTTAGGTATAGTAAATAAATTTGGATCAATAGTACTCGAATAAAACCATTCTTGATCAAGAATTCACTTAATCTTTCATACCAAGAGTGAAGTGCTTACCTTAATACATATAAAGCTTTCTTCAATGTGTACACATAATTTGGATATTTTTCATTTTCAAATCTAGGAGGTTGCTTGACATAAACTTCTTCTTTAAGAAATCTATTTAATAAAGCACTCTTTACATCCATTTGGTGTAGCTTGATTTTCTTGTAGCATGCAAATGAAAGTAACATTTTGATAGATTCTAATCTTGCAACATGAGCATAGGTTTGATCAAAATCGATGCCTTCTTGTTGATTGTATCCTTGTGCCATAAGTCTTGCCTTGTTTACAGTGACATTTCCAAATTCATCAACTTTATTCTTGAAAATTCATTTAGTACCAATGATAGAAACATCCTTAGATGGATCTACAAGTTCCCAAACATCACATCTTTCAAATTGATTGAGTTCTTCTTGCATTTCCATGATCAAATTTTCGTTATTAAAAGCTTCATTGATATTCTTTGGTTCCTCCTTAGCTAGAAAAACTGAAAAAGCACAAATGTTTGCTGCTTCTTTTCTTGTCTTGATTTCTTCTGATTTATTACCACTAATCAATTCTGGAGGATGATTCTTTAATATCTTAAATCACTTTGGTAAAGAATGTTGAGCTATGACTTCCTCATTTGTTCGAATTCTCTTAGAAAGAGGTGAAATATCTTCACCATCAAACATATTCTGAAGCTTTCCAGAGTAAGTCTAGATAACTGTTCCAAATTTTCATCAATAGGTGAAGAAGTTCCAGCTTCTTTATCAGCTTCTGGTGTTACATCTTTTGACTTGTCAGCTTGTCGTGAGTCAGTATTCTTCACTGCTAACTCGCTGTCAGTACCTGTACCTGTAACATCTTCCTCTTCCCTTGACATTTCATCATTAGGCTCTTGAAACAAAACATTAGTAGACTCTTTAACAACATTTTTAGATAGATTATAAATTCTATAAGCACGACTTGTTAAAGAATAACCCAAAAATATAGCTTCATAAGATTTAGAATCGAATTTACCATCCATTTTAAAAGTTTTTAGTACAAAACACCCTGAACAAAAACTTTGAAGTAACCAATATTAGGTTTCTTCTTTCTTAGTAATTCATATGGAGTCTTGTTGAGTAATGGCCTGATTAGCATTCTGTTAAGAACATAGCTTACTGTGTTAACAAATTCTGCCCAAAAACTCCTTGGTAGCTTGCTTTCCTGAAGCAACGTCCTTGCTGTTTCTTGAAATGCTCTATTCTTACGCTCTACAACTCCGTTTTGCTGTGGTGTACGAGGTGCAAAAAATTGATGTGTAATTCCTCTTTCTTCACAATAAGTAATAAAGTTCTTTTATAATTCACCATCATGATCACTTCGTATACCTATAAGTCATGTTTCAAGATTATTCTCAAGTAACTTGATTAGCTTCTCAAATTCACTAAAAGAAAAATCTTTATAGATAAAAAAAATACCCATGTATATCTAGAATAATCATCAATAATAACAAAAGCATACCGTTTACCTCCAATACTTTTATAAGCTTCTGGACCAAATAAATCCAAGCCTAAAAGCTCTAAAGGTTTAAAAGAAGATACCACTTTCTTGACCTTGTGTAATGTTCTGATTTGCTTTCCTAGTTGACAAGCAGTACAAGTTTACATCTTAACAAACTTCAGTTTTGGCATTCCTCAAACTAGCTATTTTGTTGATAGCTTGCTAAGTAGTTCTATTTGAGCATGTCCAAACCTTCTATACCAAATTTATGGACTTGTATCAACTGCTGCTAAACAACATGCTTGTTCCTGTTCTTCAAAATCCAATACATATATATTTCCTTCCCTTCTAGCAACTAGAGGAATTTTGTTAGATCTAACGAGTATAGTACAATCATGTTGACCAAAATTTACTTTATGACCATCATCAAATAATTGATTTATACTAAGAAGATTATAAGTAAGACCCTTAACATATTGAGATTTATTTAAAGATACAATATTGTTACTAATTTTTCCTTTGCCAAGTGTTATGAGAGAAAATTATTTATAACACCCCGGATTTATCGTGTCTAAATAACTAAATTACCTTTGATTTTCAGGTTTGGAACTGCAGAAGCTACTGAACAGAGGTTCAATAGAAGAAATAAAGCTGTATTTTTGTATGATTAACGAACTGGATTAGCAAAGAACCAAGCAAAATTACTGAGAAATGCCTTCTCGAATCCTGCCAAATATGCTTGGAAAAATAATCACAATGATTACACGTGCCAATGTGCAAAGAGTGAGTATTCGGCCCCTTTGCCAATTGCCTACATACCCTATATATAAGGATCAAGTTTAATGTAGGTCTCTAGGGTTTGGACTCCATTTCTTGGCCAATAATCCACGTTTTGATAAGTCAAAATGAGCTCCCTCAGTTAATCCAACTGTTTCTCGCCAAGGTTCAATGTCCAGGTGCAGCTGGACACCTAGAAACCTATTTTAATCCATTATCGAGACATGATTCCCATGAATTTATGTGTTTATCCTATTATATTTATGTTTATCATATTTTATGGTGATGAAATCTTGTTTATAATCCATTTTATGAAGATAAAGATTGTTTCCCTTTATCGTAGGATGTACAGTCCCAGTTTAACTCTACCACTGACAGTCGAGGTTCATTATTCCGGCCAACTGAGGTATGCTGATACGGTATGCTGATACTCTCGTATCAGCACCTCACCATCCTTTTACCTATTCAGGTGCTTCCAACACCTCACCAACACACAAGAACCTATACCTGATGCACCTCAATACCTTCCAGGCCCCCATAGACCTGTTTACAACCTATTGTACCTCTTAGTCAGCTTGTTAAGTCAATACCCTTGTACCTTGATGCAGGCTCCTCCAAAATCATGATCCTTGGGACCCGGAACCTCACCAAAACCTATATTATTTCATGAAAATCGAGCCTAAACCATTCATGGACCTTAAATCTAGCCCATGCAAGATTTTGAACACAACAACTACCCCCGGTTCCTTGCAGTATTGAATACAAGAGGAACCATAATAGCCCTTTGATCAATCAATATCACCTGGCTACCTTCCTAGAGCTCCTACTCTCCACCTGTACCTATAACCTTTCACCTATAATACTTTAGATCCAACCATAATCCTCAAAATAACCCTCAGATTACAGTCCCTTACTTCCAGAGAATTTATACCCCTATAATGCATCCCATTCATCACCTCAAATCTTCCAAAGCCTACCTTTCCCAAGAAATTTATATTTCCATGCTCCTAGCTCCCGTTATTCAGTGATGCTCACTTGTTTTGACTGAACACCTCCCTAGAGCTTTAGCTTTAACCACGAACCTGAACATCCTTATATTATTTTTAGAAACTCAACCCCATGAGAAACCTTATCTCTTGATTTTCTTACCACTTCATGCGTGTTATGGCAAAAACACGCGCTAATAACACACGCAAGTATACGCGTTCGCAAGTAATATAGAATACTTTCTAGTTCTTTCCCACAGAGACTCAGACTAAATATGTTCAATTAAACTCACTCACCAATGTATGATTACTTCTTAATGTTAAGACAATAACACAGATTGATTAACTAATTATTAACTACAATTAACTACTAGACTTAAGCACTTAATTAATCACTTGAATTAACAATATTAAAACACTCATGAGATCACAACTTCATTACTACTTCCTTCAATAACTATTGTTATTACCCTTAACATACAACAGTGATGATATTTTTATCGAATAACACGAAACTGATAAAAGCCAACTTTCACTGTACTAATACCATTCTACCAAACATCCACAATTAAGATAGAAGTTGAATAGTCATCAATTATGTTGAGTCCCTATATGTCTACAGAAATTGACAACATAACGATTTAAGCACAAGTTATTCCTTTTGATCTCTCTGTTAGACACTCCCGCTTGACCATTTGTTTGCGGATGATAGGCAGTAACAACAAGATGATTCACATTATAGCGCTGCATCATAGAAGTAAACTTACGGTTGCAGAAATGCGACCCTTCATCACTTATGATTACTCGTGGCGTTCCAAACCTTGTGAAAATCTGCTTATGAAGAAAATTCAACACTGCCTTTGCATCATTCGTCGGTAGAGTTTTGACTTCTACCCATTTTGAGACATAATCGACTGCCAGCAAGATGTACTGATTATTACAGGATGAGACAAAAGGCCCCATAAAATCGATTCCCCAAACATCAAAGACCTCGACTTCAAGCATCACATTTAACGGCATCTCATCCTTTCTCATAAGATTTCCCACTCTTTGGCAACGATCACACCTTAAAACGAACTGATGAGCATCCTTAAACAAAGTAGGCCAGAAAAAACCTGCTTGCAGAATACGAGCTGCCGTCTTCTCACCACCATAGTGTCCACCATAAACTGTGGAGTGGCAGTCTCGTAATATCCCCTCCGTCTCACAGAATGGGATACATCTCCTGATGATCTGGTCAGCTCCCTGTCTAAACAAATACGGTTCATCCCACATATACCACTTCACCTCATACAAAAACTTCTTCTTTTGAGCTGTGGTCAAATTAGGAGGCATTACATTGCTGACAAGATAATTCACAATATCCGCGAACCATGGCTCTTCCTCCTGAACTGCGAACAACTGCTCATCCGGAAAAGATTCGTTGATCAATGTCGTATCATGTGAAGTAGACTCGGGATTTTTCAATCTAGAGAGATGGTCAGCTACTTGATTCTGAGTACCTTTTCGATCCTTGATCTCTAACTCAAATTCCTGTAGCAAGAGCACCTAACAAATGAGTCTCGGCTTTGAATCCTTCTTGGAAACCAAATAGCGAATGGCCGCATGATCAGTGAATACTGTCACCTTTGTCCCAAGAAAATAAGATCGAAATTTTTCGAAACCAAAGACTATAGCCAAGAGCTCCTTCTCAGTAGTGGTGTAGTTCATTTGGGCCCCATTTAAGGTCTTGCTAGCATAGTAGACCACATGAAAGAGATTATTCTTGCGCTTCCCAAGAACTGCGCCCACCGCATAATCACTAGCATTACACATCATCTCAAAAGGCTCTGTCCAATCAGGTGCTGTAATAACTGGTGCAGTTATCAAAACTCTTCTTAAGAGTCTCGAATGCTGTTAAGAAGTCATCATCAAATTTAAAAGGCACATCCTTCTCAAGTAAGTTGCACAACAGCTTAGATATCTTCGAAAAGTCCTTGATGAAATGCCGATAAAAACCCGCATGACCATAAAAACTACGGATTCCTTTCACAAAAATATGTGGTGGAAGATTTTCAATGACTCCCATCTTGGCTTTGTCCACCTCAAGACCCTTGCTAGAGATGCCTTCACGCACCATAAAATGACATTTTTCCCAATTGAGCACCAAATTAGTTTCCACACACCTTTTGAGTACTGCACGAAGATTATTCAAACATTCATCATACGAATGTCAAAAGACGGAGAAGTCGTCCATGAACACCTTGACATTATTTCCAATCATGTCAGAGAATATAGCCATCATACATCTCTGAAAAGTGGCCGGTGCGCCACATAACCCAAATGAAACTCTGCGAAAAGCAAACGTGCCAAATGGACAAGTGAAGGTAGGCTTTTCTTGATCCTCTGGTGCAATACAAATCTGATTATACCCTGAATAGCCATCCAGAAGACAATAATACTCATGACCGGCCAACCTATCAAGCATCTGATTAATAAACGGAAGAGGGAAGTGATCCTTCCTTATGGCCTTTTTCAACTTTCTGTAATCCATGCATACTCGCCATCCTGTGACTGTTCTCATGGGGATGAGCTCGTTCTTTTCATTTGCTACCACAGTGATACCTCCTTTCTTAGGTACACATTGCACAGGGCTCACCCAAGAACTGTCAGAAATAGGATAAATGATTCCTACATCCAGCCACTTCAGAATTTCTTTCTTCACCACTTCTTTCATGATAGGATTAAGTCTGCGCTGTTGCTCAACAGTCGGCTTACTACCCTCTTCTAGCAGAATCTTATGCATGCAATATGAAGGGTTGATCCCTTTGATATCTGCTATAGTCCATCCGATAGCCAATTTGAATTCTCTCAAAATCCTTAATAGCTTGTCCTCCTCACTACCTGAAAGGTCAGATGCAATAATAACAGGTAAAGTAGATGCATCACCTAAAAAAGCATACCTCAAGTGTTCAGGTAATAGTTTAAGCTCCAAGGTAGGTGCTTCCTCAATCGATGGTTTGAGCTTTCCTTCAGAATTTTTGAGGTCAGAAGTACCAAGAGATTCAAATGGCATGTCTAGCTTCCGCTTCCAGGGAGAAGCATTAAGATATTGTAGTTGCTCATTGCCATCTTCATCATCACTATCAAAATCCCCCACTAAGGCCTTCTCTAATGCGTCAAACCTTAGCATATGATCAAGTTCTGAAGTAACCGCAGAATCAATCAAATCCACTTTTAAGCACTCCTCATCTTCTGTAGGGAATTTCATTGCCTTGAATACATTGAATGTCACATCCTGATCCTGCACCCGCATTGTAAGTTCACCTTTCTGCACATCTATCAACGTACGGCCTGTAACCAAGAAAGGTCTCCCTAAGATAATGGGAATCTTCTTATCTTCCTCGAAATCCAGAATAACAAAGTCTGCAGGAAAGAAGAGCTTATCCACCTTTACTAGCACATCCTCTACTATGCCTCGTAGGTAAGTAATAGAACGATCAGCCAATTGTAGAGACATGTAGGTGGGATTTGGATCAGGCAAATTCAACTTTTTAAAGATCGACAACGGCATCAGATTGATGCTTGCTCCCAAATCACAAAGGCACTTGTCAAAAGATAACATGCCAATGGTGCAAAGAATGGTGAAGCTACCTGGATCCATAAGCTTTGGAGGTAACTTTTATTGCAGCACAGCACTGCATTCTTCCGTTAGAGCAATGATCTCAAGTTCATCCAGGTTCACCTTCCTTGAAAGGATACTCTTCATAAATCTCGCATAACTAGGCATTTGCTCCAGAGCCTCAGCGAAAGGTATATTGATGTGAAGTTTCTTGAACACCTCCAGAAACTTATCGAACTGCTTATCCAGCTTTTGTTGTTGCAATCTCTTAGGGAAAGGTGGTGGAGGATAGAGCTGTTTCTCCCCTGTATTACCCTCAGGCAGAGTGTGTCCAACAGTAGTCTTCCTTGGTTCCGCCGCCTTCTCCTTTTGCTTAGCTTCTTCATCTCCCACTTCAGCTTCTCCTTCTTTTGCTTTTTCAGGATCAACAACTTTTCCAGACCTTAAGGTAATAGCCTTGACTTGCTCTTTAGCTTCCTTCCTGCCTGGCACTTCAGTATCACTGGGAAGTGTGCCAGGTTGACGATTGAGCACTGTATTGGCTATTTAACCGATTTGATTTTCCAAGGTCTTGATAGAAACCGCCTGACTTTTGCACAACAACTTAAGTTCCTCAAAATCAGCACTAGAGGGTGGAGCTGCACCTCCTTGTTGAGGATATGATTGCCTTTGAGCATAATGCTGTGGTTGCTGGAATCCAGGTGGATTGAACTGTTTACTTACGCCTTGCTGATATGGTTGCTGAATAGCATTTTGATTATTACTCCAGCTGAAATTTGGATGATTTCTGTTGTTAGGATGATAAGTAGCTGGCACAGGCTGCTGTTGTTGCTGATAATTATTCACATACTGAACAGATTCATTAACAAGATAACACTGATCCGTAGCATGAGAACTTGCACAAAGCTCACAGACCATAGCTATCTGATTGACCCCATAGGTGGCTAGAGAATCGACCTTCATAGACAGCGTTTGGAGCTGCACTGCAATAGCTGTAGCTGCATCGACTTCCAGAATACCTGCTACCTTCCCAGGCATCATCCTTTGAGTTGGGTTTTGATGCTCATTTACAGCCATAGTCTCAATAAGATTATAAGCCTCAGTATAGCTTTTGGCCCACAAGGCGCCTCCAGCTGCTGCATCAAGCATGGGCCGAGATTGGGCCCCCAAACCATTATAGAAACCAGTGATCACCATCCAATCAGGCATTCCATGATGTGGACACTTTCTCAACATCTCCTTGTAGCGCTCCCAAGCTTCGCACATAGATTCTGTAGGTTTCTGCGCAAACTGAGTAAGAGCACTCCTCATTGCAGCTGTCTTCGCCATTGGATAAAACTTTACCTGAAACTTTTGCGCAAGATCTTTCCAAGTTGTGATAGACCCAGCTGGTTCAGAATGTAACCAGTCCTTAGCTTTATCCCTTAGAGAGAATGGCAAAAGCCTCAGCTTGATAGCTTCATCAGTCACACCATTATATTTGAAAGTACCGCAGATCTCGACAAAATTCCTTATGTGCATGTTGGGGTCTTCAGTCACAGCACCTCCGAAAGAAACAGAATTCTGAACCATCTGAATAGTGCCCGGCTTGATTTCAAAGTTATTGGCCTCAATAGCCGAGTGCATGATGCTAGACTGAATGTCATCAATTTTGGGCCGAGAAAAGTCCATAAGAGCTGGATCTTCCAGAACTAAGCGATCACCCATGGTTACTGGCTCTTTCTGCTCACTTCCTGAATCCGAATCTTCAAAATCTATCTTCTCCGGAATATCAAGAACTTCATCTGTCTCCTCATCCGTATCCAATGTCCTCTTGTGAGCACGAGAACAAGTTTGCATAAACGCTCGCTAAAGTACCTGAAACACAACCGGAAACAATAAGTAACACTTCTTAATCACTGAGTCCTAATGACCAATGATGGTAAGTACATAAACTAAACAAATACGCCGAGTCCCCCGCAGTGGCGCCAAAAACTTGTTATGGAGAAAACACGCGCTAATAACACACGCAAGTATACACATTCGCAAGTAATATAGAATACTTTCTAGTTCATTCCCATAGAGACTCAGACTAATTATGTTCAATTAAACTCACTCACCAATGTATGATTACTTCTCAATGTTAAGACAATAACACTTAGATTGATTAATTAATTATTAACTATAATTAACTACTAGACTTAAGCACTTAATTAATCACATGAATTAACAATATTAAAACACTCATGAGATCACAACTTCATTACTACTTCCTTCAATAGCTATTGTTATTACCCTTAGCATGCAACAGTGATGATATTAATTGAATAACACGAAACTGATAAAAGCCAACTTTCACTGTACTAATACCATTCTACCAAACATCGATAATTAAGAGATAAGTTGAATAGTCATCAATTATGTTGAGTCCCTATATGTCTACAGAAATTGACAACATAACGATTTAAGCACAAGTTATTCCTTTTGATTACACAGTGTAACACCCCCAAATCCGGGGTCGGGGCTCCGGGTTGTCACGAGTTCCATTTCCCTTAATAACACCCAATCTTAATAAACAATCAACTACTCTATACTGCGACCCCACAATAAACACACATACCACAAGTTATAGTCTCAGAGATGAATATCCAAAAATAACACGAGTCATTTTATTCCAAAATTATATGCCATTACACCTTAAAAGGGTTTCTGAATAAATTTACATTTCTTTGCCATTATTACAATTGATAAAGATACATAAGTCCGGTACATCAAAAGTTGAAAGCCTAGCCTATTGGTAGTTCCTACCTCAGCTACAGCGACATCAACGCCTATAGGAAACTGCGGAATGTTTCCTATCCGCTCGCGAATTGGGAGCTTGGTCCTGTTCATCTTGTCTATCTGATGTTGTGTGATGAAAGAAGAAAGCAAGGGTGGGCAATAAGTCCACCAAAATAATATGTATAATGATTAACAATATATGAACATTCTCATAGTATTCATGAAAGTCTTGGTCAAGAAGAATTGAACCAAGTTTGACCTCTTAATGCGACTAAGTCGCAAAATATTTAGTATATATATATATACTTTTCAAAATCTTTGAAATCCTCTGCCATGCATAATATACACAGACTTCCAGTTTATAACTGTATAAAAATATCGTTGCAAGGTGATCTCATATATATAACCTTGTCTCAACGTTTTTCTGAAAATCTTTGCCATGCATAAGATAATCATTGACTAGATATAAGTTGAAAATATGAAGTTACAAGATACTCCAATATACTTATATCTTTTCCGAATACTACTTGAACCACCAACGTTCAAGGTATAAACAGTTTCGAAAGTTCATCACATAGATGAGACTACAAGATAAGACTTGAATAGATTCAATCTTTGAAATATTTTTTAAAGGAAATGAAGTTACGAGATACTTCATTCGATGGAAAATCCTTTATAACTGTTTGACCCTGTCAATGCTTCGGCAACCACCCATTCGTAGCCTTTCGATCGAAATGCTCCGGGTAGTGTTGCAGAAATATCCAACTGGATGATGAACTCATTACGGGAGTTGCCGCGCCAGGAAGACCACTTACGATGATCAGTCGCAGTAGTGCAACCCCACCATTTTCTACATTTAGAGGAGAACCTGTCGGATTTACTTGTCAACCGAACACTGGACTCCTAAGAAATGGACCATCTTAGCAGAACTTCCAGGCCATTTGGGCCAATATAATAAGGCTGGGCCGGCGCCACTCGACCACTTACGCCACTCCTAGTTCAGATGAAATCCATGACTCAGAAACTTAAAGCTCGTCCCCACTTTCCCAAGTAGAAACTTGTTGATACGGCTCCACCAAGAAGTCGTATCTAGTTGGAAAGGAAAACTCACCGATATTTCCCAGGCGATGCATATTAATGGATTAACTTATTCCAAAAATTTTACTTCCCGAGTGTTGGGTAAGTAATAAAAAACTCTTTTATCAAAATAGCAATCTTGTTGTGAATATAAAACACACCACAGAGCCGGATCCCTCAGGTTTTGAGCGAGTATTTAAATCCCCTTCGAAAGGAGGATCTTAATATAAAAATTAGTTTTGGGATCCGCCCTAACTTTTAAAATCATTTTGAAGGCTCGAAAACATTTTTAAGAATGTTTGGAGTAATGCTGATTTAATAAAATAAATCAGTCCCAATATATTAGAAAATATCTGAATATTATTATTTAAATAATATTCCCATAAAGAATAATCTTTATAAAAATAATTGAAGTAGAAGTTTTAAAACTCATACTTGAAATGAATAATAAATAACCAAAGATATACTTATACGAAAGTATGATCTTTATTTGAATAATCAAAAATAAGTTTGATTATCGAAACATTATTCTTTAATAAACTAAAGAATATTATTTAATAAAAGAAGCGGAGTCATAAGTCCTCGAATGAATATTCAAAATAATATTCATTTAATAAAATAAGCGGAGTCCTAAGTCCTCGAATGAATATTCAAAATAATATTCATTTAATAAAATAAGCGGAGTCATAAGTCCTCGAATGAATATTCAAAATAATATTCATTAAATAAAATAAAGTTATCGAATAAACCTTATTCGATTAATAGTTTTTAAAACTATATCTATATATATATAAATATATATATAAATATATATATATATATATATATATATATATATATTATACTCGGGAACATCGACTCCCGGTTTAGAAAATGTTCACCTTTGGGTCCCATATACTAAGGGTATACGCAAACACTGCTTATCTCTAGCATAGGTATTATGAAACTTATAAACATTTGAATCAACAATTAGATATCAAGATTACGAAACAGACATGCATATATACCATATCAGCATGCTCCAATATATCACAAAATTTGCTAATAACAATCATGCACTTATCACAAGATAATGCATATACATATATTTACATCACAACAACAGTATAACGGGTAGAAAACTTGCCTGAGTGTTCCCGGATAGACTCAAGCTTAGAGTGGGTCCGATAACCTCTGAACAACAACATAATTCGGAATTAATCCCCGGTCGCTTAAGAAACTAGACTTTAACCAATTAGACCCCTAACGTTCGCTTTCGCGCTTAACGATTCACTTAAGTGGCTCGAGTACCCTCGGCTCCACCATTTTTAATAAATTAACCATTAAGAGTTTTAAGGCAATTCTTTTGCGAGTACCTTACCAACTGCCTAATCCACTTAACATAAGTGTTTCATACCCCAATTAGTCGTTTAAAGTCCTTAACCAAGGTTTCAAAGTAAGGCGAGGGGTAATGGTTCGGTCGCGAAGCGTCGTTACTTAAAACGGTCATTTCTCCTAAATCGTACATCGGATTCAAACGAACCACATATCAAAACGAAGCTCGTAACATGAACTATCTAATCATGGCAGTGGTCAAAACCTAACAGTGAGTTATCGGGTCCTGATGTTAAGAACAAAACAGTCTAAAGTAAATCGGACATTACGACTGCTATGTTTACGCGATTACCAAATTTTATCCTACTCCAAATCACCCAAAAATCAACCACAAATCAACCATACAACCAAAATACATCCATACAATGCTACAACAGCCCCAACACCTTAAGCTCTCCAATTTATTTTATTCTCAAACATGAACTAAAACTATACTTAAGTTCATTAACTAATCACCAAGATTTACAACTCCAAAACATCACAAAACCAATCAATCTCTAAATACACAATAACCAAGCCTATCATGAACTATAATACTCATAATAAGCTCTTAACATTAAATAACAAAGTTAGGTTAAGAGATTATACCTTCCTTGGTGAGTAAGTGTAACTAAGGAGCTTGGAATCACCCTTGAAAGTCCTTACCAAAGCATAATCTAACCAAAAAAACAAGATCAAACAATTTAAATTTCTTGAAAACACTATTCACTCTCTTCTTAAATGATTTATTGAAAGAGATTGTGAAGGAATTTGGAGCTTAAACTCCTAGGATAGCCATAACTAATCATAAGGAACCTTGGATAATTACCTTGCAATTTAACAATGGTTGGATCTTGGATTTTGAAATTTTCCTCTTTGAAAAAGAAGAAAAGCTGACAGCTTTGTTGCTTGAAATGAAGTCAAGATGTTTTTTTTTTGTGTTTGTGATTTGTTTTGCTTGGTTGTTTTGCTTTTGTTTTGTTTAATTATCTTTTAACCATGTAAAATTGTGTGGCTTGAATTTAACCACCCTTCCTTCCCTTTTTGTCATGCTTAGGTCATCAATCCTATGTCATCTTCCCATGCTTGTCCTCTTCTTATTGGTTTGATGACATCATCCTCACTAACCTCTTTGATTAGCTCCTAATTACTTGGCTAATGACCGCTGATCTGTTATGCGGTTCGCTTAACTTTCATTTTCGTTTATCGTTTGAGGGATCATACCCGGGATCTTATTACTTAGGTTTTCTTAACCTTTATCAATACATTATATTCCTTTTATGATCCTCTCGTATAATCCTTGAATTTAAATCCTTTTTATTCTGTTACCTTATACTCAATTATTTCTATATCTGGTAGATTTCCGGGAAAAATCAAAGTGTTCGAATTTGGATTCTGACGATCTTGACATACACTTATATACCATATAGAGTACTAATAAGATCTCAGAAGATCAATAAAAGAAACCCTACATAGTGTGGTATGAAAAGTTTTCTTATTTAGCATAATCACCAAAATCACTATTCATAAGGGTTTCAAAAATTCCAAAAATTGGGGTTATTATAGTCTCCCCTCCTTAAAAGGATTCCGTCCCGGAATCAGATAGAAAATGAGTAGGGATACTTTCTTAGCATTGCACTTTCTAACTCTTACGTAATTTTCCCACATTGTGGTTCTACCATCAAACTCTGACTAGTTTGATAACTCTTCTCCTAAGCCTTTGTCCATTTTTGATCTATAACCCTTCCTGGTTGCTCCATGTAGGTTACGTCTGGTTGCATGTCTATGCGCTCATATGCCCCTATTTGTCTGGCATCTGAATTATACTTCCTTAACATTGATACGTGGAACACGTTATGAACTTGCTACATGTTCGGGGGTAGGGCTAGCTCATATGCTAACTTCCCAATACGTCTTAATACCTAAAAGGGTCCAACAATTCGTAGGCTTAGCTTTCCTTTCTTTTTGAACCTCATAAATCCTTTACAAGGGATACCTTTAACATTACTAGGTCCCCTATTTCCTATTATTTGTCCTTTCGTGTCAAATCAACATACTTTTCATGTCCATCTTGGGCTACTACCAGCCGTCCTCTGATTAGATCTATTATATCCTTGGTCCTTTGGACCACTACTGGTCTGAGCATCTTGCGCTCTGCAACTTCGTAATATCATAAGGGAGATCGACATTGTCTTCCCTCAAGGATCTTATAAGGCGACGTCTCGATAACGACATATGATCTATTGTCGTAAGAAAACTCAATCCGTGTTAAGTGATCATTCCAATTTCTTTCAAGTCTATTGCACAGACCCTCATCATAGCTTCTAGAATTATAGCTTTTGCTTCTCAATACCCACTCTTTTCCAGTTCGTAATCGCTACTATCTTCCATTCCTAATATTATACTGGTTATACCTCTGCTCGTTAGCATTCTATAACCTTTTAATACACGCGTCAACCTTAGTATCACGAATGTGTTTCCATTCCTAATACCACCATAACTTTACTACTCCTTTTTCAGCTGTTTCTATTTTCCAAAGTTTGATCAATTTTATAGAAGTAAAAGAATTTATTGAGAGATCAATATGATCATGAACATTGTTACATTGCATAGTTAGTACAGAAGGTAGCCAGCCTTTAGTACTTGACAAACAATTAAGCAATAGATGGTATCCTACTAGGCTTCTATCATACAGATAGATAGTCATTCGACAATATCTCCCCTTTTGGAAGGGTTGTTCTTCTCAGCTTATATGAAATGAAAGGGAGAGAAAATTACGAATTGAAGAGAATTGTATATATATAAAATATACTGCCATAAAATATCTGGCTTGGAATCTACCTCTGAACTATAGAGGTTTATCATAGGAGAACAAAATATATACGTATATATATCAACATCAGGTATTATAACATCGTATTTCACATGCCTAAATATTTTTGATATTCTGTCCATCATTCTATGGATCCATGCTCTTGCTCGAGCTTATACACAATCACCTTTGAAACTCCCTCGACATCAAAAATCGAATCTGGGATTTCATTCTAGACATCATCGTTACTAGAATTCTATGCTTGCACCGCAACCTTCCTCATATAGTAATACGACTCTCTTTTCATAAGAGGGAATATATATTCAATAGGTAGATACTCTACTTAATTAGTCTATCAATGATAACTTATACACTACCACGACCCGATTAGTGGTACTCAATCTCAACATCCATTCCAATACAACTCTCACGGTTGTAAGTAATCGGCTCATTACTCGTAGAATCATTCCTGCATTACTGTGGTCCACCGTTGACCTAATGTAGTCATTCGTTTTCCATGAAGTCTTAATAGCTAACCATACGGAGTCCATACATATCGTATCGAATTCTTCTAAGGAGGTAACATGATCACCGTTCATGATTCATGAAGAACACTCCTGAACTTGACGTACATATGACATGAAGCAGATAAAATTGCAGAAGAGTTTCAATGAAGGCAACGATAGCAGGTTAATACCATTCTTAATCATATATCTTTATTAAGAGACATGCATCTCAAAGGTTCATTTAGTCATTTCGTAACATGGTCCTGGCTTATCTCAAGATAGTACCTTCTAAGATAGATAGCCCGCTCATGGCGATTATACGAATTAAACCTTTACCAAACTACTATTACAGTTGGGTATTGCACAGTCATCAGAAGGAATGTCAATCTTCCAAACCATAATACAACCTTTACGGCTTCAACCATCATCACTGTATTCCTCTGGCACGAGCGCCTATAATTGCTCTCTTACACTTAAAGTGTCGGCCACCTCTTTGGCCTTTCCTGATAGTAAAATTTCCTTACAATCAATGTCATTTGAACGATCTCCAACTAAATTTTCTACCTCATTTCCAATCACTGCTTGTGTGAAGATGCTTTTCTTAAGTCTTAGTGAGAAAAAGAAAAAAAATCACCATTTTTCCACAAGTCATTGCCTTAGTCTTTAGATGTGAACATTGCCATGACTGACTCTCGATCATACTTAGGACGTCTCTTATCTTGGGTCCTTCTTGTTTTCACCAATCTCGACCCTCATTGGATCGATCTATACTTTCTTATGATTCAACACGTGCCCCACCTGGCATTATTATAATTACATCATATTTCCTTCATCAAAATTTCTATTCTTGGGAACTTTGAATATTACCTTTCTCCTTGTAAAACCTCTAAGGTTATCCTTAAATCCTTCATCAGGTACACCCTAGGCACTGGGCATATCAAGATACCATTTACTAATACCAGAATCATTGTCTATATACTTCTGAAAAATTTCTCCACTGATCCTTAAAGGTTGTGGTTACCTTAATCCTTTCCAATTCATACTGTCAAAACTCATACTATCCCTATTAAGGGTGAAATGCCAACCTTTATGCATTCCCCTAGGATTCATTTTAAGTTACCGATGTTCAATCCTTAATTCCACCTTTAAAAAGGTACATGCATCCTTCCATGGATAAATCAAGTCTTATATCCCTGATAAGGGTATCTTATTCAATCATTCCCACCTCGATAGTATATGCCTAATTTCACAATAATATTTGTATTCAAAATGAGGTCAATCAATATGGTCTCCAAAAGATAAGAACGGTTATCCGCTTTTCTTGCCTGATTCAGTAATGATAACAGGGATGTTCTAGAAGATGTTGGTCGTGTTCAACGTGAACCTTTTATTTCTAACTACTCATTTACCTCTTTTATTTATCTCAACAGTCATCTCAATGTTGGGATATCTTTCATACCTGGTGTCTCCCTTTCTGGGTATCATGCCCCCGGTCTTACACTTCACATTCTTGAAGGTCACTTCCTTCATCCAATTTTCCTAATTTCTTACTTTCTTGTCTCCTCAATCCATCCATGTTTCCTTATTAATCAATCGATCTATCTCAAATTTTCATCGAATACTGTCAACTTCAAGGGAATTAACTTTACGTATCGCTTACGCCTTCAAACCTTGAATTTATCTCATGATCAGTCACCATCGGGCTTATGATGACACACTTCTCTATATTTCTTGCAAGGGTTTCTTAGGGTTTCCCATACCTAAATCCCTTATCACTTCTTAACTCTATTTCTTTTATATCCCTTCATACTCCTTCCCTTTTCAGTCTTTTATTTTCGTTTCCATTACAACCATTACATGAACCAACATAACATAAGCATTGATTTCAAACATCCCATCATTCTGGATTCGTGTCCATCTTGACAACTTTTACGACTTAGATTCATAATTCATCATACTCGTCTGCCTTTGTTCTGGCTCTAAAGCTTTTACACTATCTCCATAACCTTGGGAAGTACTTTCCTGAAAACAATTGATTGAACTTAAATCAGTTTATTATAATCTCTTGCTCCGTGCCTTCCTTGGCCTTTCACCAGTGGGTGGCCTCTCTCTTAGGAGGGTAAGTGACAAAAACAGTCTTTTGTGATTCGTCAATCATTTAGAATCTCAAATGATTCCTATATTTCCTTTAGCCAGGCTCTTGCCTCGACTGGGTCAGCTTGTTCCTTGGAACTCTGAGAGCTTAGCGACTTAAAGGTCCTGAAAGAATTTCTCACCGCATTGTTTCCTCAGGGTGGTGGTTGGGGATGATAGTCTAAGTTCTGTCTAGAAAGGTCCATAAATTGTCGTATAGGAGTACCGTCTCGGGTCTCCTTTCTTTACTCAACTTCTGTTTCCTTAGTCTGAACGTTCCCTCCTCCTCCCCATAATCGGGGTCATCCTACATATTTTAAATCCTCATTTTCCTCTTCATTATGTTATGGGTTCCTTCTATCTTGATGGCGACCTCCCTGACTATCACGTTCAGGGTTTGCTCAAAATCTTATTCCTCAAACTAGCTTTCATCTAAGATCTCATCTTTAAGCTCTTGAACATCTGGAACCCAAATTCTGTAGGAATACCTCATTATTCCCTTATCATCTTTCTCAGTATTAATCTCTTATCTATTTGTTGGCTCTCTGCCTTCATTCATCACTTTTTCTGGTACAATATGTTCTTTTCCAATAATTCGGGTTGTATTGCAATCTCAAACAGCTTTTCGGTACCGGCTCCGTTTACCTTCACTTCTATTTCCATTTTCTCAAAATCTCTTATCAACCCTCCCAAAGACATTTTCACCTTGAGTCTCTCTTTTATACTAAGGGCATTAACCACCATTTTGGCTTTCCCTGGATGATAAAGAATCTCATAATCGTAATCCTTGATTAGCTCTAACCGCCTCCTCTGGCGCATGTTGAGCTCTTCCTGCGTGAAAATGTACTAGAGCACTTATGGCTTATGTAAATCTCGCACTTCTCTCCATACAAGTAGTACCTCAAATCTTTAGGGTAAAACTATTGCCATGAGCCCAAGCTCATGGGTGGGGATATCGAATTTTATATTCCCTTAATTATCTTGACGCGTACGCGATTACCTTGTTGTGCTGTATAAGAAGCACCCTAATTCCTTATGTGAAGCGTCACTACACATCACAAAATCTCCTTTTCCATCCGGCAACGCCATCATAGGGGCCGTCACCAACCTTTGCTTCAGTTCTTTAAAAGTTGTTCTCACATTTCTCTGTCCATTCGAACTTCTCAGTCTTACGAGTAAGCCGCGTTAAAGGGATACTATCTTTACAAACTTGAACGAACCTCCGGTAGTGACCGGCCAATCCTACCTCTGGTAGTTTCCCTAACCATGGTCATCAATTCCTCAGTGGTCCTTTATTCATTCTTGTCAGGATCCTCCACGGGATCCTCCTCAGCAACAATCCCTTCTAGGACAACATCCTCTACCGCTACATCCTCAATATGAACATCATTTGGTTCTGCGTTAGGACTCTCTATCGGATCCATAATCCGATCTCCAATTAGTAATAAAACATCATCGCGCTGATGCCCCTCAACCTCAAGGTTCGGAGTCCCGCTACCATATACGATAACGAACTACGCTTCTATCACGATATTTATAAGGGTTCCCATAAGGGTTTTAACTGTCAGTACTATGTTAGGTAGTCCGACTATGAACTTGGCAAGAGTCCTTATTATCTTAGTGAACTTATTATTTTAACGTCACATCATCTCTGAGGTTTATAACGCTTAGCTCTGATACCACTTCTGTAACACCCCCAAATCCGGGGTCGGGGATCCGGGTTGTCACGAGTTCCATTTCCCTTAATAACACCCAATCTTAATAAACAATCAACTACTCGGTACTGCGACCCCACAATAAACACACACACCACAAGTTATAGTCTCAGAGATGAATATCCAAAAATAACACGAGTCATTTTATTCCAAAATTATATGCCATTACACCTTAAAAGGGTTTCTGAATAAATTTACATTTCTTTGCCATTATTACAATTGATAAAGATACATAAGTCTGGTACATCAAATGTTGAAAGCCTAGCCTATTGGTAGTTCCTATCTCAGCTACAGCGACATCAACGCATATAGGAAACTGCGGAACGTTTCCTATCCGCTCGTGAATTGGGAGCTTGGTCCTGTTCATCTTGTCTATCTGATGTTGTGTGATGAAAGAAGAAAGCAAGGGTGAACAACCCCCACCAAAATAATATGTATAATGATTAACAATATATGAGCATTCTCATAGTATTCATGAAAGTCTTGGTCAAGAAGAATTGAACCAAGTTTGACCTCTTAATATGACTAAGTCGTAAAATATTTAGTATACATATATATATACTTTTCAAAATCTTTGAAATCCTCTGCCATGCATAATATACACAGACTTCCAGTTTATAACTGTATAAAAATATCGTTGCAAGGTGATCTCATATATCTAACCTTGTCTCAACATTTTTCTGAAAATCTTTGTCATGCATAAGATAATCATTGACTAGATATAAGTTGAAAAGATGAAGTTACAAGATACTCCAATATACTTATATCTTTTCCGAATACTAATTGAACCACCAACGTTCAAGGTATAAACAGTTTCGAAAGTTCATCACATAGATGAGACTACAAGATAAGACTTGAATAGATTCAATCTTTGAAATATTTTTTAAAGGAAATGAAGTTACGAGATACTTCATTCGATGAAAACACCATTATAACTGTTTGACCCTGTTAATGCTTCGGCAACCACCCATTCGTAGCCTTTCGATCGAAATGCTCCGGGTAGTGTTGCAGAAATATCCAACTGGATGATGAACTCATTTCGGGAGTTTGCCGCGTCAGGAAGACCACTTATGATGATCAGTCGCAGTAGTGCAACCCCACCATTTTCTACATGTAGAGGAGAACCTGTCGGATTTACTTGTCAACCGAACACTGGACTCCTAAGGAATAGACCGTCTTAGCGGAACTTCCAGGCCATTTGGGCCAATATAATAAGGTTGGGCCGGCGCCACTCGACCACTTACGTCAGTCCTAGTTCAGATGAAGTCCATGACTCTGAAACATAAAGCTCGTCCCCACTTTCCCCAAGTAGAAACTTGTTGATAAGGCTCCACCAAGAAGTCGTATCTAGTTGGAAAGGAAAACTCACCGATATTTCCCAGGCGATGCCTGTTAATGGATTAACTTGTTCCAAGTATTTTACTTCCCGAGTGTTGGGTAAGTAATCAAAAACTCTTTTATCAAAATAGCAACCTTGTTGCGAATATAAAACACACCACAGAGCCGGATCTCTCAGGTTTTGAGCGAGTATTTAAATCCCATTCGAAAGGAGGATCTTAAATATAAAAATGAGTTTTGGGATCTGCCCTAACTTTTAAAATCATTTTGAAGGCTCGAAAACATTTTTAAGAATGTTTGGAGTAATGCTGATTTAATAAAATAAATCAGTCCCAATATATTAGAAAATATCTGAATATTATTATTTAAATAATATTCCCATAAAGAATAATCTTTATAAAAATAATTGAAGTAGAAGTTTTAAAACTCATACTTGAAATGAATAATAAATAACCAAAGATATACTTATACGAAAGTATGATCTTTATTTGAATAATCTAAAATAAGTTTGATTATCGAAACATTATTCTTTAATAAACTAAAGAATATTATTTAATAAAAGAAGCGGAGTCATAAGTCCTCGAATGAATATTCAAAATAATATTCATTTAATAAAATAAGCGGAGTCCTAAGTCCTCGAATGAATATTCAAAATAATATTCATTTATTAAAATAAGCGGAGTCATAAGTCCTCGAATGAATATTCAAAATAATATTCATTAAATAAAATAAAGTTATCGAATAAACCTTATTCGATTAATAGTTTTTAAAACTATATCTATATATATATAAATATATATATAAATATATATATATATTATACTCGGGAACATCGACTCCCGGTTTAGAAAATGTTCACCTTTGGGTCCCATATACTAAGGGTATACGCAACTACTGCTTATCTCTAGCATAGGTATTATGCAACTTATAAGCATTTGAATCAACAATTAGATATCAACATTACGAAACAGACATGCATATATACCATATCAGCATGCTCCAATATATCGCAAAATTTGCTAATAACAATCATGCACTTATCACAAGACAATGCATATACATATATTTATATCACAACAACAGTATAACGGGTAGAAAACTTGCCTGAGTGTTCCCGGATAGACTTAAGCTTAGAGTGGGTCCGATAACCTATGAACAACAACATAAGTCAGAATTAATCCCCGGTCGCTTAAGAAACTAGACTTTAACCAATTAGACCCCTAATGTTCGCTTTCGCGCTTAACGATTTACTTAAGTCGCTCGAGTACCCTCGGCTCCACCATTTTTAATAAATTAACTGTTAAGAGTTTTAAGGAGATTCTTTCGCGAGTACCTTACCAACTGCCTAATCCACTTAACATAATTGTTTCATACCCCAATTAGTCATTTAAAGTCCTTAACCAAGGTTTCAAAGTAAGGCGAGGGGTAATGGTTCAGTAGCGAAGCGCCGTTACTTAAAACGGTCGTTTCTCCTAAACCGTACATCGAATTCGAACGAACCACATATCAAAACGAAGCTCGTAACATGAACTATCTAATAATGGCAGTGGTCAAAACCTAACAGTGAGTTATCGGGTCCTGATGTTAAGAACAAAATAGTCTAAAGTAAATCGGACATTACGACGACAATGTTTACGCGATTACCAAATTTTATCCTACTCCAAATCACCCACAAATCAACCACAAATCAATCATACAACCAAACTCCATCCATACAATGCTACAACAGCCCCAACACCTCAAGCTCTCCAATTTATATTATTCTCAAACATGAACTAAAACTATAGTTAAGTTCATTAACTAATCACCAAGATTTACAACTCCAAAACATCACAAAACCAATCAATCTCTAAATATACAATAACCAAGCCTATAATGAACTATAATACTCATAATAAGCTCTTAACATTCAATAACAAAGCTAGGTTAAGAGATTATACCTTCCTTGGTGAGTAAGAGTAACTAAGGAGCTTGGAATCACCCTTGAAAGTCCTTACCAAAGCTTAATCTAACCAAAAACACAAGATCAAACAATTTAAATTTTTTGAAAACACTATTCACTCTCTTCTTAAATGATTTATTGAAAGAGACTGTGAAGGAATTTGAAACTTAAACTCCTAGGATAGCCATAACTAATCATAAGGAACTTTGGATAATTACCTTGCAATTTAACAATGGTTGGATCTTGGATTTTGAAATTTTCCTCTTTGGAAAAGAAGAAAAACCGAGAGCTTTGTTGCTTGAAATGAAGTCAAGATGTGTTTTTTTGTGTTTGTGATTTGTTTTTCTTGGTTGTTTTGCTTTTGTTTTGTTTAATTATCTTTTAACCATGTAAAATTGTATGGCTTGAAATCCACCACCCTTCCTTCCCTTTTTGTCATGCTTAGGTCATCAATCCTATATCATCTTCCCATGCTTGTCCTCTTCTTATTGGTTTGATGACATCATCCTCACTAACCTCTTTGATTAGCTCCTAATTACTTGGCTAATGATCGCTAATCTGTTATGCGGTTCGCTTAACTTTCATTTTCGTTTATCGTTTTAGGGATCATACCCGGGATATTATTACTTAGGTTTCCTTAACCTTTCTCAATACATTATATTCCTTTTATGATCCTCTCGTATAATCCTTGAATTTAAATCCTTTTTATTCTGTTACCTTATACTCAATTCTTTCTGTATCTGGTAGATTTCCGGGAAAAATCAAAGTGTTCGAATTTGGATTCTGACGATCTTTACATACACTTATATACCATATAGAGTACTAATAAGATCTCTAAAGATCAATAAAAGAACCCCTACATAGTGTGGTATGAAAAGTTTTCTTATTCAGCATAATCAGCAAAATCACTATTCATAAGGGTTTCAAAAATTCCAAAAATTGGGGTTATTACACACAGGGCGAATAAAACTGTTAGAGTTACCCACTAATCATGCATACTCTTACATGAACCTATGCTAGCATGGCAAGTTCTAAATCTCAAGATCCACCGTCGCTTCACAAGAGATTAACACCCTATCTTATATGTTCGCGACGCACATAAGACGAATACGCACAACCAATACTAGATATCCTACAATCATCACACATTAAGGTATTAAACAACTAACAAAAGAATTCTATAGTAAATCCGTTACGACCCCATGATCACGATTAGCCCATGAAAGCACTCATCGTCATCATGGGTTCATATGAAAACATGATAATAACACACGAGAATAATAACTAAAACTACTTATATTAAACCAGAGTACGTCACAAGAGTAAATAGGTTCAAAGTAAAGAAAACTAGCATCCAACGTTACAACGAAATAAAGAATCACAAGAAAATATGCTTCCTCTTCGTTGCGGTGTGCTAAAACGGTGTTCTTCCTTATCTCCTTCGTTCCTCGATTAATACTATGATCCAACCTTTGTAAAACGTCTCTGAAATCTACTTATATAGGAGTCCCATAAAACCCAGATAACTCAGAAGTTGGAAGCCAAACAGAAATAGGAGTCTAAAATAATTAATATGAATTTACGACCCTGTGCGGCCGCTCAGCATTCCTGAGCGGGCGCTCAGACCCCTTCTGGAAAATACTCTGTTTTCTCCCATTTCTTCACTGCAATCTGCTCCTATCTTCCCACTTACAATGCTAAACACATGCCAAGGCTTATTATTGATGAATTCTCTCCCGAAATGCAACTAATACCCTGAAATACACAAGAGACAGTAAGTTCTGATATTTCGAAGAAACAAGTAACCTCTGACATAGCTCAAGTTTACTTGATATCAGAAGATAGATCAAAGACACTCCTACCAGGATTCACTAAAGCAAAACAGACTCAACCTTTGAAGACTGCTGCAAGTGGTTTTGAAGCAAGAGTAGTTACTGGAAAGGAAGCAAGAGATAAAACTGGATTGGGAAGTGCTGATGAAAGAAGAATACATAACACTACCAATGATCCAACTTCCTTGAGTGAACCAGGTATTGGAGCAACTCCTGAGAGATTGAATCAACTGGAATCTGTACAAATGGTTTACCATACCTACTTGAAAGAACACATCTTGTTGTACTTCATGACAGATGGTAGGGTTTATCATATAAGGCAAAATGCCATTCCATTGAAGTATTTTGAAGAATTGGAGCATGTACTATTCTTACTTCAAGTGAATGACAGATTGACAGGAAGTGCTGCAAACTATTTGAAGGATCAGATTCAGAGACAGAAAAGGCTTTATTCTGTTAAGTCTGACAACACATATGTTCCAAAGTACAGAGATCACAAGGGTGATATAGTTGAAATGAAGCCCAACACTGCTAAGATTATAACTACCTTTCTGGGTTACAGGGCTGTGGAATTCAATCTTGAGTCTGATAAGGCATATTTGATCAGACTGGATCAGGATATAAGAAAAGCTAAGATTAATGATCTCAGGGCTGCAATCTTTCAAATTGGTGAAGATACTGCAGAGCTTAAAGATGCTAAAAGGAGGATGATTGATGAACTTATATATGCTGAGAAATGTTTGTTAAAGAACTATCTCAGAACAACTCTTGACATCAGAGAGATCAGAAGATGAAGCCAAGTCAAGATCTACAACTGATTAAATTCTGATATTTGTACAGACTGAAGCTGTTATCAGAAGCTAAATATTGGTAAAGCTTTAAGGACTGTAAGTTGTAGTTATCTAGTCTAATTCTCTTGCATTTGTACTTAATGTTTTTGACATCATCAAATATCTATTAAACTTGTATATTATGCTAATTTACAAGTTGAGGGAGATTGTTAGATATATTTGATAATGTCATGGCTAATATGATTTATGTTTAGTTTTCAGATCTTACTTAAACAGGATAAATCAGTACTTACTGGAAGTCAAGACTTAATGATATCAGTACTTATATTATCAGGAGATAATCATCAGAAGATGGATATCAGAACTTAAGTACTGAAGGACGTTCAGATAAGGACATCAGCTGATTAAAGGAAAGAAGATCGAGATAAACATAAGAAGAGATATGCATGAAGAAGGAGTTCTATGAAGAATAGAATGCTTGGAAGAAAAGATATCTGATTGATATATTTTAGGAAGCAGAATTATATTCCATATCAATTAGCGATTATCTTGTAATTGTGTAGTATATAAACACAGACATAGGGTTTACACTATAAGTGTTATTATATTCGAGAAGATTATTCAATATAACCCTAGCAGCTCTCGTGATATTTGTTCATCACTGAGAGGTAACAGTTCCATACTGTAACAGAGTTTATTGTTTCAATAAAGTTTGTTTTCTGTTACTTGAGTTATTAGAGTTCGATTTGATTGTACTTTACACTGTATTCACCCCCTCTACAGTGTGTGTGACCTAACAGGTTCCACTACGATCCATTACCTTATTGAGATTTATTCTACATATACAGTCATGCAGTATTTAACAAGATAAATTAAACAATAGAAAAGATCAGGATTACCTCGCTTAGCTTTTCTAATACACTTCATAGTCCTTCGACCTCTTCTAATCCTATTCCAATTCCAATTCCTATTCCAAGGTTTGTATTCGAACCTGAACTTACATCCTCGTAAGTCCTTGAACTTAACAGCGTTCCTGTAAGCCCCTATTCCCTGTGCAAGTACCTTGCACTCCGACCATACTTATGCAAAACCTCACATGATCTACACTAGCTCAGATTCCCTGAGATCGACATGCACCTGTGGAAATCCTATAGATTCATATATTTCTTATGAACCTATCCATCCAGGTTAACAGACCCAAGCAAACCTTATCCAAGAATCGAGTATTTACTTAGACTCATCTTTTTCCACATATCAACAAACATGTTTTTGCATAAGTAACACCTTACCACCCAAAGAGAATCACGTAAGCTAAAATATTTTGGGTCTCCCCATGTATAAACCGTACATCCTATATGTAAACCACACACTTTTGGTATATTAAACATATACCTTTGGTATTTTAACCATATACCTTTGGTATATTAACCATATACCTTTGATATATTACCATACACCATTCCATCCAGGTACGCAATTCCTTGTGTACATCCCTCCTGATTTAGGAATTATATCCCTTCCAAGTTTTCATTATATTTACATGTCATTCATTCGATTAACCATCCTTTGATAGGTTGCACCTGCATTCAGCAGCCTAAATAGCATCCCAATATAACAGTAGAGACCTCTATCCGTTATGAAAGAAGTATGCTCTTCATCTGGCTTAAACTTAGAAATCTGATTGTAACCAGAATATGCATCCATGAAGCTGAGCAGAGTGTTATTCCATAACAATACAACAAGAATTACAGAGGGGTGGGGGTTAAATATAATTCTGGTTTCTTTTTAAGATTTTTAAAACTGTTCTAACTCAATACTATATCAGTGTTTGATTTGCAAAGTGCGGAATGAAGGAATTATATAAATCAAAACACAAGTAATAAAAACATAAGTCTTTAAAACTTTCTGGTTTTATATATATATATATATATATATATATATATCGAGAGAACCCTGTGAAGCTTGAATAGCTCACAGCTGCTTTTACAAGTGAACAAACAAAGTATTGAGAAATTCTTAACAGTTACAGCCTTTTCTATTTCATTTCTAAAATGTGTTTGCTTAGTTATTTGTTCTACTAGCTACACTTGGTTTATATATCACCAAGTTTATATGGTAATAAGACAGGATAATAAAACAGAACCTATCAAGTCTAACTCCATGCTACTTCACTACTCTATTCCAGCATCTTTGAAAATCTTCATAACTTGCATGGAAATGGTAATGCTTCTTTGTTCTCAAAACCCTACTAAACAGGCTGCTACATTCCTTTTGCAAACACTCGACGCATGTAACACCCCCAAATCCGGGGTCGGGGATTCGGGTTGTCACGAGTTCCATTTCCCTTATCAATACTTAATCTTAACAGTCAACCAACTACTGAGTACTGTGACCCCACAATATACACAAACACACAGCACAAGTTATAGTCTCAGAGATGAATACCAAAAATAACACAAGTCATTTTATTCCACAATTATAAACCGTTACACCTTAAAAGGGTTTCTGAATAAATTTACATTTCTTTGCCATTATTACAATTCATATAGATACATAAGTTTGGTACATCAGAAGCTGAAAGCCTAGCCTATTGGTAATTTCTACCTCAGCTACAGCGGCATCAACGCTTCCAGAAAACTGCGGAACATTTCCTAACCGCTTGCGAATTGGAAGCTTGGTCCTGTTCATCTTTTCTATTTGTTGTTATGTGATGAAAGAAGAAATCAAGGGTGAGCAACAAGCCCACCGAAATAATATGTATAATAATTAACAATATATGAGCATTCTCATAGTACTCATGAAAGTCTTGGTCAAGAAGAAATGAACCAAGCTGATATCTTAACGTGACCAAGTCGTAAAATATTCAGTATAAATATATATATATATATACTTTTCACAATCTTTGAAATCCTCTGACATGTATAATATACATAGAGTTCCAGTTTATAACTGTATAAAAATATCGTTGCAAGGTGATCTCATATATCTAACCTTGTCTCAACGTTTTCCTGAAAATCTTTGACATGCACAAGATAATCATTTACTAGACATAAGTTTAAAAGATGAAGTTATAAGATACTCCAATATACTTATATCTTTTCCGAATACTACTTGAACTACCACCGTTCAAGGTATAATCCATTTCAAAAGTTCATCACATAGATGAGACTACAAGATAAGATTTGAATAGATTCAATCCTTGAAATATCATTATAAATAATGAAGTTACAAGATACTTCATTAAGTCCCGATATATATATACACCTATATATATATATACATTTCATACACTCCTTGAAAACCTCTGTTATGAAAATTATAAACAGAGTTGTAATATCCAATGAATTTGGAAAGGAGAAAACCTTGGCATAAACCTAATATCTTGCTGATCAGGCAAAGATACTAATAAGTAACCTATTCTACTAGTAGATGGACGAATTCCCCACTGGTCATCACCCTGGCCGTAATAGGACCTTATGCTGGACTTCCACTCAGCCACTTGCGCATTTGATGGACTCCCACTGAGCCACTTACACTTTCATGGACGCCCACTGAGCCCATGTTTTTATGCCGACTCAATAGATGGACTTACTTCCTGAACGTTGGATAAGTAATCAATTCATTTATCAAAACAGCAACCTTGTTGCGAATATAAATACACCACAGAGCCGGATCCCTCAGGTTTTGAGTGAGTATTTAAATCCCCTTTGAAAGGAAGATCTTAAATATAAAAATGATTTTTAGGATCCGCTCTAACTTTTAAAATAATTTTGAAGACTCGAAAGCACTTTTAAGAATGTTTGGAGTAATGCTGATTTAATAAAATAAATCAGTCCCAATATATTAGAAAATATCTGAATATTATTATTTAAATAATATTCCCATAAGGAAAATCTCTATTTAAATAATATTTAGTAAATAATCGGAGTCATAAGTCCTCGAATGAATATTCAAAATAATATTCATTAAATAAAATAAACCGAGTAATAAGTCCTCGAATGAATATTCAAAGTATTATTCATTAAATAAAATAAAGTTATTGAATAAACCTTATTCGATTAATATTTTTGAAAACTATATCTATATATATATATATATATAAATATATATAATATACTCGGGAACATCGACTCCCGGTTTTAGAAAATGTTCACCTTTGGGTCCCCTATACTAAGGGTATACGCAACTACTGCTTATCTCTAGCATAGGTATTATGGAATTATAAGCATTGGAATCAACAGATAGATATCAAGATTACGAAACAGACATGCATATATACCATATCCACATGCTCCAATATATCGCAAAATTTGCTAATAATAATCATGCACTTATCACGAGATAATGCATATACGTATATTTACATCACAACAACAGTATAACGGGTAGAAAACTTGCCTGAGCGACTGGGGGTGATAAATGGCTTGGGACGAGTCTGGTAACCTATAAACAACATATAAGTTGGAATTAAACCAAAGTCGCTTATGAATCTATACTTTAACCAATTAGACCTTAATGTTCGCTTTTGCACTTAACGATTCACTTAAGTCGCTCGAGTACCCTCGGCTCCACCATTTTTAATAAATTAACCATTAAGAGTTTTAAGGAGATTCTTTTGCGAGTACCCTACCAACTGTCTAACCCACTTTACATAATTATTTCTTAATCCAATTTGTCATTTAAGGGCCTTAACCAATGTTTCAAAGTAAGGCGAGGGGTAATGGTTCGTTCGCGAAACGCCGTTACTTAAAACGGTCGTTTCTCCTAAACCGTACATCGGATTCAAGCGAACCACATATCAAAACGAAGCTTGTAACATGAACTATCTAATCATGGCAATGGTCAAAACCTAAAAGTGAGTTCTAGGGTCCTGTTATTAAGAACAAAAACAGTCTAAACTAAATCAGGCATTACGACGGCTATATTTACGCGATTACTAAATTTTATCCTACTCCAAATCAATCCACAATCAATCCACAATCATTACTACAACCAAACTCCATCCATACAATACTACAACAGCCCCAACACCTCAAGTTCTCCAATTTATACTACTTCTCAATCAAGAACTAAAAGCTTACTTAAGTTCATTAATTAATAATCAAGATTTACAACTCCAAAAATATCACAAAACCAACTAATCTCTAAATATTCAATAACCATGCTTCTCATGAACCATACCAAACACAAAAACCCTAAATATACAAAAGTAGGGCTAGGGTATGAGATTATACCTTCCTTGGTGAGTAAGAGTAACTAAGGAGCTTGGAACAACCTTGGAAAATCCTTACTAAAGCTTTATCTAAACAAAAACACAAGATCAAAATTTCAAGTTCTTGAAAAACACTATTCACTCTCTTCTTCCATGAATTTTAGGAAGAGATTGTGAAGGAATTTGAAGCTTAGACTTATAAGATATCTATATCTATGTACAAGGAACCTTAGATAATTACCTTACTAATTAACAAGGCTTGGAACTTGGATTTTGATTTTCTTCTCTTTAAAAAACTTAAGAAGCCGAGAGCTTCTTGCTTGGAAAGGTGGAGAAAATGTGTTTTTGTGATTTGTTTTGTTGGTTGTTTTGCTTTTGTTTTGATTAATTACCTTTTAACCATGGTAAATTTTGTGTGGTTTATAATCAACCAACACTTCCTTCCCTTTGGTCATGCTTATGTCATTTTCCTATGTCACCTTCCCACACTTGTCCTCTTCTTGTTGGTGTGATGACATCATCATTTGTTGGTGTGATTAACTCCTAATTACTTGGCTAATGATCGCTGATCTGTTATATGGTTCGCTTAACTTTCGTTCTCATTTATCGTTTGAGGGATCATACCCGGGATCTTATTACTTGGGTTTCCTTAACCTTTCTCAATACATTATATTCCTTTTATGATCCTCTCTTATAATCCTTGAATTTAAATCCTTTTTATCCTGTTACGTTATACTCAATTCTTTCGGTATCTGGTGGATTTTCGGGAAAAATTAAAGTGTTCGAATTTGGATTCTTACGATCTTTACATACACTTATATACCATATAGAGTACTAATAAGATCTCAGAATAACAATAGAAGAACCCCTACATAGTGTGACATGAAAAGTTTTCTTATTCAGCATAATCAGCAAAAACACTATTCATAAGGGTTACAAAAAGTTCAAAATTTTGGGGTTATTACAGTCTCCCCTCCTTAAAAGGATTCCGTCCCGGAATCAAATAGAAAACAAATGGGGGTACTTTTCTAGCATTGCGCTTTGTAGTTCCCAAGTTGATTCTTCCACATTTTGATTCTGCCATAGCACTCTAACTAGCTTGATCACTTTGTTCCGAAGCACCTGCTCCTTCTTATCCATAATCTTTACTGGTTTGTCCACGTAGGTCAGATCTGGTTGCATATCCACCTGCTCCTACTCCACTATGTGTCTGGCATCCCGATGATACTTACTTAGCATTGACACATGGAACACATTATGAACTTGTTGTAGGTTTGGGGGTAAGGCTAGCTCGTAAGCTAACTTTCCAATCCGTCTTAGTATCTCAAAGGGTCCAACAATTCGTGGGCTTAGCTTTCCTTTCTTTCCAAACCACATCCATCCTTTCCAAGGGAATACCTATAATAGCACTAGGTCCCCTACTTCCTATTCTTTGTCCTTTCGTGTCAAATCAACATACTTCTTATGTCCATCTTGGGCTACTACCAGCCGTCCTCTGATTATATCTATTATATCCTTAGTCCTTTGGACTATTGCGGGTCAGAGCATCTTGCGCTCTACAACTTCATCCTAACATAAGGGAGATCGACATTGTCTTCCCTCAAGGATCTCATAAGGCGACATCTCGATACTGTCATACGATCTATTATCGTGAGCAAACTCAATCCGTGTTAAGTGACCATTCCAAATTCTTTCAAGTCTATGGCACAGACTCTCATCATAGCTTCTAGCATTATAGCTTTTTACTTCTCAATACCCATTCTTTTCCAGTTTGTAATCGTTACTATCTTCCGTTCCTAATATTATACTGGTTATACTTTTGCTCGTTAGCGTTCTATAACCTTTTAATAAACGTGTCAACCTTAGTATCACGAATGTGTTTCCATTCCGAATACCACCATACTCATACTACTCCTTTTCTAACTACTTCTATCTTCGAAAGCTTGACCCATCGTATAGAAGTAAAAGATTTTATTGAGAGATCACTATGATCATGAACACTTGTTACATCGCATAGTTAGTACAGAAGGTGGCCAGCCTTTAGTACTTGACAAGCAATTAAACAATAGATGGTATCCTACTAGGCTTCTATCACACATATAGATAGTCATTCGGCAATACCTCCCCTTCTGGAAGGGTTGTTCTTCTCAGCTTATGCAAAATGAAAAGGAGAGAAAAGAACGAATTGAAGAGAATTGTATATGAAAAAGTACTGCCACAAATATCTGGCTTGGAATCTACCTCTGAACTATAGAGGTTTGTCATAGGAGAACAAAACATATGTGTATATATATCAACATCAAGTATTATAACATCGCAATTAATGTGCCTGGATATTTACTATTCCGTCCATCGTCCTATGGACCCATGCTCTCGCTCGAGCTTAAATACAATCACCGTTGAAACTCCCTCGACAGCGAAAATCGAATCTGGGATTTTATTCTAGACATCATCGTTACTAGAATTCTATGCTTGTACTGCAACCTTCCTCGTATAGTGATACGGCTCTCTATTCATACGAAGGAATAAATTTTCAATAGGTAGATAATCGACTTAATTAGTCTATCAATGATAACTTATACATCACCACGACCCGATTAGTGGTACTCAATCTCAACATCCATTCTAATACAACTCTTACGGTTGTAATTGACTCATTACTCGCAGAATCATTGCTGCATTACTATGGTCCATCGTTGACCTACTATAGTCATTTGTTTTCCTCGGAATCTTAATATCTAATCATACGGAGTCCATATCTGCCGTATCAAAACCTTTTTAAGGAGTTAACATAATCACCATTCATGATTTATGAAGAACAATCCTGATCTTGACGTACATACATGACATGAAGCAGATAAAATTGCAGAAGAGTATCAATGAAAGCAACGATAGCAGGCTAATACCATTCTTAACCATATGTCTTTATTAGGAGACATGAAGCTCAAAGGTTCATTTAGTCCTTTCGTAACATAGTCCTGGCTTATCTCAAGATAGGACCTTCTAAGATAGGAAGCTCGTTCACAGCACTACATGAATTAAATCTTTACCAAACTACTATTACGGTTGAGTATCGCACAATCATCAGAAGGAATGTCAATCTTTCACACCATAATACAACCTTCACGGCTTTAACCATCATCACTGTACTCCTCTGACACGAGCGCCTATAATTGCTCTCTTACACTTAGAGTGTCGGCCACCTCATTGGCCTTTCCTGATAGTAATAGTTCCTTATAATCAATGTCTTTTGAACGATCTCCAACTAAATTTTCTACCTCATTTCAAATCACTGCTTATGTGAAAATGCTTTTCTTAAGTCCTTGTGATAAAATAAGAAAAAAAAATTACCATTTTTTTTCCATAAGTCACTGCCTTAGTCTTTAAATGTAAACATTATCATGGCTGACTCTCGATCATACCTAGGACGTCTTTTATCTTGGGCCCTTCTTGCTTTAATAATTCCGACCTTCATTAGTTCAATCTATACTTCTTATGGTTTAACCCGTGCCCACCTGGCATTATTATAATTACGCCATATTTCCTTCATCAAAATTTCTATTCTTGAGAACTTTGAATACTACCTTTCTCCTTGTAAAACCTCTAAGGTTATCCTTAAATCCTTCATCAGGTACACCCTAGGCACAGGGCATATCAAGATACCATTTACTAATACCAAAATTATTGTCTATATAGTTCTGAAAAATTTCTCCACTAATCCTTAAAGGTTGTTGTTACCTTAATCCTTTCCAATTTATACTGTCAAAACTCATACTATCCCTATTAAGGGTGAAATGCCAACCTTTATGCATTACCCTAGGATTCATTCTAAGTTACAGATGTTCTATCCTTAATTCCACCATTAAAAAGGTACATGCATCCTTTCATGGATAAATCAAGTCATATATCCCTGATAAGGGTGTCTTATTCAATCATTCCCACCCAGATAGTCTATACCAATTTCACAATAGCATCCTTATTCAAACTGAGGTCAACACATATGGCCTTTAAAAGATAACAATGGTTACCCGCTTTTCTTTCCTAATTTGGTAATGACAACAGGGATGTCCTGGAAGATATTGGTCGTGTTCAACGTGAACTTCTTCTTAATAATTCCTCATTTACTTTTGTTGTTTATCTCAACAGTCATCTCAATGTTGGGATGTCTTTCATACCTGGTGTCTCCCTTTCTGGGTATCATGCCACCGGTCTTACACTTCACATTCTTGAAGGTCACTTCCTTCATCCAATTTTCCTAATTTCCTACTTTCTTGTCTCCTCAGTCTATCTGCGTCTCATTATTTATCCTTCGAACTATCTCAAGGTTTCCTCGAATTCTCCCAACTTAAAGGGGGTACAATATGTACATCTCTTATGCCTTCAACCATCAACTTTAACTTATAGTGAATTATCCTCATCCTGACGATCACATACTTTTCTATTTCTATTACTATGATTCTTTAGGGTTTCCTCATACCCAACTCCCTTATCATTCCTCAAACTCTATTGCCTTTATATTCCTTTCCACTTCAGTTTCTTTTTATTTTCCTTTCTCTTACAATCATTTCATGAACCCACTAATTATTTACTTCAAACATCACGTCGTTCTGGGATTCTTGTCCTCAGAACGAATCTTTACAACTTTTACAACTTAGATTCATAATTCATCATACTCGTCCGCCTTTGTTCTGGCTCTAAAGCTTTTACACTATCTCTCTATCTTCCTTAGACTTCCACCAGCGGGTGGCCTCTCTCTTAGGAAGGTAAGTGACAAAACAGTCTTTTGTGCTTCATCAATCATTTAGAATCTCAAATGATTCCCATATTTCCTTTAGCCAGGCTCTCGCCTCTACTGGGTTCGCTTATTCCTTGGAATTCTGAGAGCTTAGTGACTTAAAGGTCCTGAAAGAATTTCCCACCGCACTTTCTCCTCAGGGTGGTGGTTGGGGATAATAGTCTAAGTTCTTTTTAGACAGGTCCATGAATTACCGTATAGGAGTACCATCTCGGGTCTCCTTTCCTTACTCGACTTTCTGTTTCCTTAGTATGAAATGTTTCATCCTTCTCCCATACTTAGAGTTATCTTATACGTTAAAATCCTTGTTTTCCACTTCATTATGTTCCGGGTTCCTTATATCTTAATTGCGACCTCCCTGATTATCATATTCAAGGTTTGCCCCTAATCTTATTCCTCGTGGGGGCGTAATGCTTGGAAAATTTTTGAGAATCTCTGGATATTTGTCTTACTTACTTTGCTTAAGTCTTTCCCTCGTTCAGTCCTTGCATGATTGCAAATTATGAATTCTCAAGTTCTAAAACTTCATGACACTCTCTTAAGTGTTAATAGTGCAATTAACAATATGAACTTATCAAAAACAAACTGATCTGAACTGAAATTAACGAATATATACATAACCATTTGTTCGAGGGTACAACAACTGAACACATTAAAGAGAATTACATCATTTGATCTGATCGCTTCTATCCCAAAAGTACTACCATAGATAATCATCTAGTCATTAAAACTAATCATTCATAAGTTAGGCTAATCCTCCAAAAGCGGTGCTACATGAAACCATTGTCTGATCGCTCTGGCTCTGCACACTACCATGGATCAAGAAATGCAGGCACGCACGACATCCCTAACCTGCTCCATCACAGAGGTGATGAGGTCTAAGATAGTCGCAAGTAGAGCTGGATCAACCTGACCCTCAAGATGGCCTCTAGCTGTAATTCGGGTGGTAGCCTCAATCCTTTCCATGCTATAAGCTAATCCTGCCGGAAGTACCCTGCCCTCAATCCTTGGTGCAGTAAGTCAATCCAACAGATCACTCCTAACATTACGGGCCTCAGACAGGCCACCCAAAGTCATATAATAATCGGCGATAAGAGAAGCCTGAGTGGTAGCATCTAGCAGTCCATGGGGTGCAGGTGGTGCAGACCCAGGAGATCCAAATGGATAACCAAGCACGGTATCAGGTGACAATGGTGCAGGAGATAAATGTGGCATTTCCTCAGTAGGTGCTGGGCTCTATACAGGGGAGGGAACATGAATTGGTGGAACCTCATGGATGTCTACAGGAACCTCTGGAAGAGGGTCTGACACTGGTATAATTGGTGCCATGGAAGGCCCCACTCCTTTTGCCCTCATTATCCTTTGTACCCTTGGTAACTCTTCATCCTCTAGTGCCACCCTCGCGGCCATTCTAGATCTGGTAGTTTCCCTGACTACGGTCATCAATTCCTCAGCGGTCCTCTCTTCATTCTCGTCAGGATCCTCCACGAGATCGTCCTCAGAAACAATCCCTTCTGGGATAACATCCTCAACCGCAACATTCTCAATATGAATCTCATTCGGTCCCTCATTAGGGTACTCTATTGGATTCACAATTTGATCTCCAATATGTAATAAAACATCCTCATGCTGATGCTCCTGAACCTCAGGGTTCGGTGCCCCGCTGCCCTATACGAGAACGAACAATGTTACTATCATAATATTTATAAGGGTTCCCGAAATGGTTTTAACTGTCAGTACTACGTTAGGTAGCCCGTTAGGTAGCCCGACTATGAACTTGGCAAGAGTTCTTATTATCTTAGTGAACTTATTATCTTAACGTCACATCATCTTTGAGGTTTATAACGCTTAGCTCTGATACCATTTCTGTAACACCGCCAAATCCGGGGTCGGGGATTCGGGTTGTCACGAGTTCCATTTCCCTTATCAATACTTAATCTTAACAGTCAACCAACTACTGAGTACTGTGACCCAACAATATACACACACACACACACACCACAAGTTATAGTCTCATATATGAATACCAAAAATAACACAAGTCATTTTATTCCACAATTATAAATCGTTATACCTTAAAAGGGTTTCTGAATAAATTTACATTTCTTTGCCATTATTACAATTCATATAGATACATAAGTCAGGTACATTAGAAGCTGAAAGCCTAGCCTATTGGTAATTTCTCCCTCAGGTACAGAGGCATCAACGCTTCCAGAAAACTGCAGAACATTTTCTAACCGCTTACGAATTGGAAGCTTGGTCCTGTTCATCTTTTCTATCTGTTGTTGTGTGATGAAAGAAGAAAGCAAGGGTGAGCAACAAGCCCACCGAAATAATATGTAAAATAATTAACAATATATGAGCATTCTCATAGTACTCGTGAAAGTCTTGGTCAAGAAGAAATGAACCAAGCTGATATCTTAACGCGACCAAGTCGCAAAATATTCAGTATATATATATACATATATACTTTTCACAATTTTGAAATCCTCTGACATGTATAATATACACAGAGTTCCAGTTTATAACTGTATAAAAATATCGTTGCAAGGTGATCTCATTTATCTAACCTTGTCTCAACGTTTTTCTGCAAATCTTTGACATGCACAAGATAATCATTTACTAGACATAAGTTTAAAAGACGAAGTTACAAGATACTCCAATATACTTATATCTTTTCCGAATACTACTTGAACTACCACCGTTCAAGGTATAATCCGTTTCAAAAGTTCATCACATAGATGAGACTACAAGATAAGATTTGAATAGATTCAATCCTTGAAATATTATTATAAATAATGAAGTTACGAGATACTTCATTAAGTCCCGATATATATATACACCTATGTATATATACATTTCATACACTCCTTGAAAACCTCTGTTATGAAAATTATAAACAGAGTTGTAATATCCAATGAATTTGGAAAGGAGAAAACCTTGGCATAAACCTAATATCTTGCTGATCAGGCAAAGATACCAATAAATAACCTTTTCTACTAGTAGATGGACGAATTCCCCACTGGTCATCACCCTGGCCGTAATAGGACCTTATGCTGGACTGCCACTCAGCCACTTGCGCATTTGATGGACTCCCACTGAGCCACTTACACTTTCATGGACGCCCACTGAGCCCATGTTTTATGCCGACTCAATAGATGGACTTACTTCCCGAACGTTGGATAAGTAATCAATTCATTTATCAAAACAGCAACCTTGTTGCGAATATAAACACACCACAGAGCCGGATCCCTCAGGTTTTGAGCGAGTATTTAAATCCCCTTTGAAAGGAAGATCTTAAATATAAAAATGAGTTTTGGGATCCGCTCTAACTTTTAAAATCATTTTGAAGACTCGAAAACACTTTTAAGAATGTTTGGAGTAATGCTGATTTAATAAAATAAATCAGTCCCAATATATTAGAAAATATCTGAATATTATTATTTAAATAATATTCCCATAAGGATAATCTCTATATAAAAATTTGAAGTAGAAGTTTTAAAACCCATACTTGAAATGAATATTAAAAACCAAAGATACACTTATACGAAAGTACTATCTTTATTTTAATAATCGAAAATAAGTTTGATTATCGAAACATTATTCCTTAATAAGATAAAGAATATTATTTAGTAAATAATCGGAGTCATAAGTCCTCGAATGAATATTCAAAATAATATTCATTAAATAAAATAAACTGAGTCATAAGTCCTCGAATGAATATTCAAAGTATTATTCATTAAATAAAATAAAATTATCGAATAAACCTTATTCATTGATGCCTCTGTACCTGAAGTTATCGAATAAATATTATATATATTTATATATATATATATAGATATAGTTTTCAGAGCCACAAAGGACTATCTAAATTGATTTGTTTCTGCCGATCAGCTCCAATTGTATCATAAGAATTACAAAAAAAAGGTTCTTTTTCTTTCGTATACTTATAGTTATTCGCATAAATTCTTTTATTTTGATAGTTTCTATGATTAGATGGATTATACCTATTTACACAAATACCTCGACGATTCCCGCTAGTTAAGACATAGAGTCCCCTATACCTATTTATTTTGATAGTTTTAGAAAATGTACACCTTTGGGTCCCCTATACTAAGTGTATACACAACTACTGCTTATCTCTAGCATAGGTATTATGCAATTATAAGCATTGGAATCAACAGATAGATATCAAGATTACGAAACAGACATGCATATATACCATATCCGCATGCTCCAATATATCGCAAAATTTGCTAATAATAATCATGCACTTATCACGAGATAATGCATATACATATATTTACATCACAACAACAATATAACGGGTAGAAAACTTGCCTGAGCGACTGAGGGTGATAAATGGCTTGGGACGAGTCTGGTAACCTATAAACAACATATAAGTTGGAATTAAACCAAAGTCGCTTATGAATCTATACTTTAACCAATTAGACCATAATGTTCGCTTTTGCGCTTAACGATTCACCTAAGTCGCTCGAGTACCCTCGGCTCCACCATTTTTAATAAATTAACCATTAAGAGTTATAAGGCGATTCTTTCACGAGTACCCTACCAACTGTCTAACCCACTTTAAATAATTGTTTCATATTCCAATTAGTCATTTAAGGGCCTTAACCAATGTTTCAAAGTAAGGCGAGGGGTAATGGTTCGTTTGCGAAACGCTGTTACTTAAAACGGTCGTTTCTCCTAAACCGTACATCGGATTCAAGCGAACCACATATCAAAACGAAGCTCGTAACATGAACTATCTAATCATGGCCATGGTCAAAACCTAACAGTGAGTTCTCGGGTCCTGATGTTAAGAACAAAAATAGTCTATGTTTACGCGATTACCAAATTTTATCCTACTCCAAATCAATCCACAATCAATCCACAATCATAACTACAACCAAACTCCATCCATACAATACTACAACAGCCCCAACACCTCAAGTTCTCCAATTTATACTACTTCTCAATCATGAACTAAAAGCTTACTTAAGTTCATTAATTAATAATCAAGATTTACAACTCCAAAAACATCACAAAACCAACTAATCTCTAAATATTCAATAACCATGCTTCTCATGAACCATACCAAACACAAAAACCCTAAATATACAAAAGTAGGGCTAGGGTATGAGATTATACCTTCCTTGGTGAGTAAGAGTAACCAAGGAGCTTGGAACAACCTTGGAAAATCCTTACTAAAGCTTTATCTAAACAAAAACACAAGATCAAAATTAAGTTCTTGAAAAATACTATTCACTCTCTTCTTCCATGAATTTTAGAAAGAGATTGTGAAGGAATTTGAAGCTTATACTTATAGGATATCTATATCTATGTACAAGGAACCTTAGATAATTACCTTACTAATTAACAAAGCTTGGAACTTGGATTTTGATTTTCTTGTCTTTGAAAAAGTGAAGAAGCCGAGAGCTTATTGCTTGGAAAGGTGGAGAAAATGTGTTTTTGTGATTTGTGATTTGTTTTGTTGGTTGTTTTGATTTTATTTTGATTAATTACCTTTTAACCATGGTAAATTTTGTGTGGTTTATAATCAACCAACACTTCCTTCCCTTTGGTCATGCTTATGTCATTTTCCTATGTCACCTCCCACACTTGTCCTCTTCTTGTTGGTGTGATGACATCATCATCACTAACCTCTTTGATTAACTCCTAATTACTTGGCTAATGATCACTGATCTGTTATACGGTTCACTTAACTTTCGTTCTCGTTTATCATTTGAGGGATCATACCCGGGATCTTATTACTTGGGTTTCCTTAACCTTTCTCATTACATTATATTCCTTTTATGATCCTCTCTTATAATACTTGAATTTAAATCCTTTTTATCCTGTTACCTTATACTCAATTCTTTCGGTATCTGGTGGATTTTCGGGAAAAATCAAAGTGTTCGAATTTGGATTCTGACGATCTTTACATACACTTATATAGCATATAGAGTACTAATAAGATCTCAGAATAACAATAGAAGAACCCCTACATAGTGTGGCATGAAAAGTTTTCTTATTCAGCATAATCAGCATAAACACTATTCATAAGAGTTACAAAAAGTTCAAAATTTTGGGGTTATTACAACGCATGTGACTGTGTTGTCACTGTCAACAGATATTTGAATTGATCATCCGCCAGGTACATGCTTGTTATCCGTCGGGTAACTTTGTTGATCATCCGTCGGGTAGCTTTGTTGATCATCCGTCGGGTAGCTATTTGACACTTGACTCCATTTCATTTATGCAGAATTACAAGACATCTTATATTTACAATTAATCAACCTATTATACATATCTACTAGTAGTCAACATGACTCATATGCTACTACAGAATCTACACAAAGTTGTTTGCAGAAATATGCTATATTACTTATTGTTATATAAGCTATTCACCTGGTGGATATAAATTAGTCATCCGTCGGGACTATATTGAATCGTCTGTCGGGACTATAATTGATCATCCATCGGGTGCTACAAAATTCACTAAGTTAAATCTACTAAGGTGTTTTGTTTGGCTTATCATCAAGTACACAACATATTCCTAACAATCTCCCCCAATTTATATCTACTGGAATTGTAGTCATAAATTAAGAGAAACTTGATGATAACAAAACACTCTAAAAATGCAGATTGAAAAATAGTAGATAAAACTGATAAGTTCTAAAGTATTACTGAAAATTGAACAATGCAAAGTACACAAAGAAATTGCTCACAATTGTTATCAAGGTGCTCCTCTAGTCGGAGCAGATAGATTTATTTCCTTATTGTCTGGATTTCTTTCCAAGCCTTCTATTGTTTTCTTCAATTTGATTTTGGAGTTGTCTGTGGAATTCAAGTTCATCAGCTTCTGAGAGATTTAGCATTTTCCGCATTTCCAAAAGAGTCTCATTGCTAGAGATGCTCAATTGGTCCTCCAATTTGAAGAATCTTCTAACTCCTTTTTCATCCATGAATTCCATCAGCCAATAGGGCCTCAGATGCACTATCTTTCCTATAAAGGGAATAGATAGAGTTTTTGGAAGTGCATCTTTGGCTCTAGTACTCCGCAGCTCCTCAATCTTCTTTTGAACTAGTCTTCTTGCAGTCACATTGTAACCAAAATTCTTTTTGAATGAAGAGTAGACCTTTATTAGCACAGATTGGCTTTCTAGGAGAATCATATGAAGTGGCCATATGATCTCTCTTCCTCCCTTGTATTTGAATACCAGCCTTTCAGGGAGATGCCTGTGAGCATCAATTCCTCTAACTTCTTCCAATTCATCTAAGTAAAGGTTTATGTCAGAAAACTCCTTGATGTCACAGATGTACAACATGTCTCCCTTGTTGACTGTAGATTTAGCTTTGATTGGGGTCTTGGATTTGAGAATCACAGGCTTCACTTTCTTGCTTGCTCTTGTCTTTGTCTTCTTTAGCTTTTTGAAGATAGGAAAATTTAGCTCAGGAATTTGTAGACTATCCCAGTCTACTGGCTCATCCTTAGGAATTCTGGGCTCACCATGAATGTTCCTTGTTGGATCCACCACTTTGAATTCTTCAAATACCACAGAGGGTTTTGATGTTTGAGTTGAAATTGTAGGCTTCTTGGGAATAGAGTCTTCCTTTTCCTCATCAATAAAGTCCAATTTTCTCTTGGAATGAAGCTTCTATCTGAATTTCCTATTCCATTGTGGTTTCTGTTGTATTTTATGATCTTGAGGTTTAGGAATCACAGATGGTTGTGCAGAGATCTCAGTTGAAGTCTTCACAGCCTGAAGTTTGTCTAAGATAGCATGTTAGATATATTTGTGATGTCATGTCTAATAATGATTTGTGTTTAGTTTTCAGATCTTGACTAATAGGACAAATTAGGACTTATCTGGAAATAAGTACTTATACTGAAGTCAGAACTTAAGATATCAGAACTTAAGTTATCAGAACTTAAGATATCAGAAGATATTCATCAGAAGATAATATCAGGACTTAAGAAGACTTTCAGATAAGGAAGGCGGATGATTGAAGGGAAAGAAGATCAAGACTAAAACAAGAAGAGGTATGCATGGAGAAGAATTCTATGAAGAATAGAAGACTTGGAGGAAAAGATAACTAATTGATATATTTTAGGATACATAATTATATTCGATATCAATTAGAGATTATCTTGTAACTGTGTGGTATATAAACACAACATAGGATTTACACTATATGTGTTATCATTATCGAGAATATTATTCATTGTAACCCTAGCAGCTCTCGTGATATTTGTTCATCACTGAGAGAGAACGGTTCCATTATAATACTGTTTTATTAATAAGATTATTCTTTGTTACATATTTGTGTTCTTAATTCAATTTGATTGTATTATACACTGTATTCAACCCCCTTCTATAGTGTGTGTAACCTAACAAGTGGTATCAGAGCCTATCTGTTAACACATATACAGTAAAGATCTAAAATAATCATGTCTGAAGAAGAATAAACTCCAACCAAGCCCACCAAAACTGAAGAAACTCCAAAGACTCAAATCCACAGTCGATATGAGACTATTAGGGTTCCCATGTTGAGACCTTCTGAGTATCCCATATGGAAAGTGAGGATGGCTATGTTTCTGGAAGCTACAGATCCATAATACATTGACAGAATTAATGAAGGACCACATAAGCCAACCAAGCTCTCTGTTGTAGTTGCAGATCAGCCAGCAAAGACCGTACCAAAGGAGAAAAGTGAGTATACAGATGAAGATATCTCATCTATTGCCAAGGATGCAAAGGTAAGGCATTTGCTGCATAGTGCCATTGATAATGTCATGTCAAATAGGGTAATTAACTACAAGACTGCAAAGGAGATATGGGATGCTTTGGAAACAAGGTGTCAGGGAACTAATGCAATTAAGAAGAATATGAGGACTATACTCACTCAAGAGTATGAGCACTTTGACTCAAAACCTGATGAGTTATTAACTGGTTTATATGACAGATTTGTCAAACTCTTGAATGATCTGTCACTGGTGGATAAGAAATATGATCTTGAAGATTCTAATCTTAAATTCCTTTTAGCTCTTCCTGAAAGTAGGGATTTGAAGGCAACTACTATAAGAGACAACTATGCTCTTAATGAAACTATTCTTTATGAAATTTATGGTATGCTCAAAACTCATGAACTTGAGATGGATCAAAGAAGCAAGAGACATGGGAGAAAGTCAAGGACAGTTGCTCTTAAGGCTGAGGAGGAATCCCCCAAAGTGGATGTCTCAAAGAAAGGCAAGGGAAAGGCTCTCATCACAAAGTCTGATTCAGATTCATCAAGTTCTGATGATAATGATGAGGATTCAGAAACTGAAAGTCTATCTGAGATGGATGTTGATGAAGAGATGATGAGATTGTGTGCTCTTATGGTGAAGGGTATCACAAAGATAGCCTACAGGAAATTCAGAAGGGGAAAGAAGTTTTCCAGGAAAAGTGCAAGTTCTGATAAGAAGGGATTCAGAAAATCTGAAGGCAAAGCAGGAAAGTCTGACAGAGGAGATTACTCAAATGTTAAATGCTACAATTGTGGTGAGAAAGGCCACATATCTCCTGATTGCAAGAAAGGAAAAGGTGACAAAGGCAAGGCACTTGTCACAAAAAAGAAAAGCTGGACAAACACTTCAGATTCTGAAGATGAGGTGAACTATGCCTTGATGGCAAATGCTGCTAGCAGTCCTGATGCTGCCGAGTTAAAGGTACCTCAAACAACTTATGCTTTTCATACTAATGATATTACTGAGTTGAGATCTTATCTTAAAACCATATTCATTAGCTATAGAGATCATACTTTAACATGTGATAGGTTAACTTCTGAAAATCTGGCTTTTACGAAAAGGAATGACTATTTAGAAAAAGAGTTAGTTATGTTCCATCAAACTCAGAAAGAAAGAGATCATACTTTTTATGTTAGAGATGAAGTGTTAAAATTGAATCAATCTCTAAAAACTAAGTTAGAAAAGGAAAGAGAGATTAACTGGTTTATATGACAGATTTGTCAAACTCTTGAATGATCTGTCACTGGTGGATAAGAAATATGATCTTGAAGATTCTAATCTTAAATTCCTTTTAGCTCTTCCTGAAAGTAGGGATTTGAAGGCAACTACTATAAGAGACAACTATGCTCTTAATGAAACTATTCTTTATGAAATTTATGGTATGCTCAAAACTCATGAACTTGAGATGGATCAAAGAAGCAAGAGACATGGGAGAAAGTCAAGGACAGTTGCTCTTAAGGCTGAGGAGGAATCCCCCAAAGTGGATGTCTCAAAGAAAGGCAAGGGAAAGGCTCTCATCACAAAGTCTGATTCAGATTCATCAAGTTCTGATGATAATGATGAGGATTCAGAAACTGAAAGTCTATCTGAGATGGATGTTGATGAAGAGATGATGAGATTGTGTGCTCTTATGGTGAAGGGTATCACAAAGATAGCCTACAGGAAATTCAGAAGGGGAAAGAAGTTTTCCAGGAAAAGTGCAAGTTCTGATAAGAAGGGATTCAGAAAATCTGAAGGCAAAGCAGGAAAGTCTGACAGAGGAGATTACTCAAATGTTAAATGCTACAATTGTGGTGAGAAAGGCCACATATCTCCTGATTGCAAGAAAGGAAAAGGTGACAAAGGCAAGGCACTTGTCACAAAAAAGAAAAGCTGGACAAACACTTCAGATTCTGAAGATGAGGTGAACTATGCCTTGATGGCAAATGCTGCTAGCAGTCCTGATGCTGCCGAGTTAAAGGTACCTCAAACAACTTATGCTTTTCATACTAATGATATTACTGAGTTGAGATCTTATCTTAAAACCATATTCATTAGCTATAGAGATCATACTTTAACATGTGATAGGTTAACTTCTGAAAATCTGGCTTTTACGAAAAGGAATGACTATTTAGAAAAAGAGTTAGTTATGTTCCATCAAACTCAGAAAGAAAGAGATCATACTTTTTATGTTAGAGATGAAGTGTTAAAATTGAATCAATCTCTAAAAACTAAGTTAGAAAAGGAAAGAGAGATTATCAGGACTTGGACTAACTCTGGCAGAACAACTCATAATTTGCTAAGTAGTGGAAACTGGAAAGAGGGCTTAGGTTATGGAGATGATAAAAGTGAAATAGGAACTGAACAAATTAAGCCAATTATTGTTAAACAAACTGTTAAGCCAAGGGTAAATCCTGTTAAGTTTGTAGCTAAAACTGTAAAGTCTGATTCTGAAAAGATGAAAGATACTGAGACAGAAGTTAAGGTAGAGTCAACTTCTGACAAATTAAAACAGGATAAGCCAACTAAAGTCAACATAGGCTTAATGACAAAAAGGCAGCTTAAGCATAAGCTGAAAGAGATTAAGAATGTAAACAAGGTAAAGCCACCTAGGAAAAATAGAAATGGAAAGGAAGGTATGAATAAAAGCAATAATTATAAGCTTGTTCCTAATGCTCGTAGAAAGAAATGCTATAACTGTGGAAACTCTAACCATCTTGCTTCTTTTTGCAGGAAGAATAAGGATATAAACTCTTTACCTCCTAAATCAGGAGTTAAGAGTTAGTCTGTTAGGTTTAAACCACAAAATCCTTGTTTTCATTGTGGTAGTTTATGGCATTCCATTTATACTTGTAAGGAATATCATAGTTTGTACTATGGTTATTATCAAATAAAACCTTCTTTAAAGAAAGTTAGCATTATTCCTTCTAATGTAAGTTCTGATGCAAAGTCTGATACTGTAAATTCTGATAAACAACATGTTAGCATAAACTCTGAAATTAAATTCGCTGCAAATGCTAACAAACTTAATAAGGCCAAAGGATCCAATCAAGTCTGGGTCCTTAAAACTAATCATTAGTGGTTTTTATGATTGCAGGGCAATAGGAAAAACATCCTAGTTCTGGACAGTGGATGTTCAGGACATATGACTGGTAATAAAGCCCTGCTATCAGACTTTGTGGAGAAAGCTGGCCCAGGAGTTTTTTATGGAGATGGCAACATGGGAAAAACTCTGGGATATGGTAATATCTATCATGGGAATGTCATCATTGAAAAAGTAGCTCAAGTCTCAGGACTTAAACACAATCTGCTGAGTGTTAGTCAAATCTGTGACAGAGGTTATCATGTGGATTTATTTGAAGAACACTGTGAAGTTGTAAGAAAATGTACAGGCAAATATTGTTCTGAAGGGATATAGGCATGATAACATTTATAAAGCCAAGCTTTCAACAAGTTCTGATGGTTCTGCAATCTGTCTGTTAAGTAGAGCATCAATTGAAGAAAGCTGGGATTGGCACAAGAAACTCTCTCATTTAAATTTCAACAATATAAATGAACTAGTCAAGAAAGATCTTGTGAAAGGACTTCCAAAATCAGTATTTGCTCCTGATGGCCTTTGTGATTCATGTCAGAAGGTAAAACAAAGAAAATCTTCATTCAAGAGCAAGACTGAATCTTCAATTCTTGAGCCTTATCACCTACTACATGTTGATCTATTCGGTCCAGTGAATGTTATGTCTATTGCAAAGAAGAAATATGCTATGGTCATAGTAGATGAGTTTACCAGATACACATGGGTGTATTTCTTGCACACAAAAAGTGAAACTGCATCTATCTTGATTGATCATGTCAAACAACTGGATAAACTGGTCAAAGACTCTATGAAAATCATAAGAAGTGATAATGGCACTGAGTTCAAGAATTTGATTATGGAAGAGTTCTGCAAAGACCATGGAATAAAGCAGGAATTCTCTGCTCCTGGAACTCCACAGAAAAATGGAGTTGATGAAAGAAAGAATAGAACTCTTATTGACGTTGCACGAACTATGTTTGATGAAGCAAAGTTACCAACCCACTTTTGGGCTGAAGCTGTGTAGACAGCTTGTTTTACTCAGAATGCAACACTTATCAACAAGCATGGAAAGACACCATATGAGATGGTGAAGAAAAAGAAGCCAAATCTGAAGTACTTTCATGTATTTGGATGCAAGTGTTTTTTTCTTAAGACTCATCCTGAACAGCTATCCTGTAACACCCCCAAATCCGGGGTCGGGGATCCGGGTTGTCACGAGTTCCATTTCCCTTAATAACACCCAATCTTAATACACAATCAACTACTCTGTACTGTGACCCCACAATAACACACACACCACAAGTTATAGTCTCAGAGATGAATATCCAAAAATAATCACAAGTCATTTTATTCCATAATTATATGTCAATACACCTTAGAAGGTTTTCTGGATAAATTTACATTTCTTTGCCATTATTACAATTCATAATATACATAAGTCTGGTACATTATTAGTTGAAAACTTAGCCTATTGGTAATTTCTACCTCAGCTACAGCGGCCTCAACGCTTCCAGAAAGCTGCGGAACGTTTCCTATCCGCTTGCAAATTGGGAGCTTGGTCCTGTTCATCTTATCTATCTGATATTGTGTGATGAAAGAAGAAAGCAAGGGTGAGCAGCAAGCCCATCAAAATAATATGTATAATGATTAACAATATATGAGCCTACTCATAATACTCATGAAAGTCTTGGTCAAAAGAAATGAACCAAGTTTGATATCATAATGCGATGAAGTCGCAAAATATTCAGTGTATATATATACATATATACTTTTCAAAATATTGGAAGTCTTCTTCCATGCATAATACACACAGAGTTCCAGTGTATAACTGTATAAAAATATCGTTGCAAGGTGATCTCATATATCTAACCTTGTCTCAATGTTTTTCTGAAAATCTTTGTCATGCATAAGATAATCATTTACTAGATATAAGTTTAAAAGATGAAGTTACAAGATACTCCAATATACTTATATCTTTTCCAAATACTACTTGAACTACCACCGTTCAAGTTATAATTAGTTTCAAAAGTTCATCACACTGATGAGACTGCAAGATAAGACTTAAATAGATTCAATCTTTGAAATATTTTGAAGGAAATGAAGTTATGATATACTTCATTAAGTCCCGATATATATATACGCCTATATATATACATACGTTTCCTGAAAACCTCTGTCATGTAAAGTATGAACATAATTGCAATATCCAATAAATTTGGAATGGAAAGAATTTTGGCATAAACCTGATATCTTGCTGATCAGGAAAAGATACCAATAAGTAACCTTTTCTACTAGTAGATGGACGAATTCCCCACTAGTCATCACCCTGGTCGCAATAGGACCATATGCTGGACTGCCACTCAGCCACTTATTCATTTGATGGACTCCCACTGAGCCACTTACACTATCATGGACGCCTACTGAGCCCATGTTGCTTATGCCGACTCAATAAATGGACTTACTTCCCGAACTTTGGGTAAGTAATCAATTCATTTATCAAAACAGCAACCTCATTGCGAATATAAAATACACCACAGAGCCGGATCCCTCAGGTTTTGAGCGAGTATTTAAATCCCCTTTAAAAGGAAGATCTTAAATATAAAAATGAGTTTTGGAATCCGCTCTAACCTTTAAAAATTATTTTGAAGACTCGAAAACACTTTAAAGAGTGTTTGGAGTAATGCTGATTTAATGAAGTGAATCAGTCCCAATATTTTTAGAAAATGTCTGAATACTATTATTTAAATAATATTCCCATAAAGAATAATGGAGGTAGAAGTTGGAAAACTTATACTCGAATGAATAGCAAATAATCAAAGATATACTTATACGAAAGTAATATCTTTATTTGAATAATCAAAAATAAGTTTGATTATCGACACCTTATTCTTTAATACAATAAAGAATATTATTAAGTAATAAGCGGAGTCATAATACCTCGAATGAATACTATAATTAATATTCATAAAATAAAGGAGTCATACATCCTCAAATGAATATCCAAGTAATATTCAATAATAATATAAACTGAGTCATAAGCCCTCGAATGAATACTCAAATTAATATTCAATTAAGTAAAATAAAGGTATCGAATAAACCTTATTCGATCAATAGTTTTAAAAACTATATCCATATATATATATAAATATATATATATATATATAATATACTCGGGAACATCGACTCCCGATTTAGAAATATGTTTACCTTTTATCCCCTATACTAAGGGTATACGCAACTACTTGCTTATTTCTAGCATAGGTATTATGCAACTATAAGCATTGAAATCAACAGATAGATAACCAGATTACGAAACAAACATGCATATATACCATATCAGCATGCTCCAATATATCGCAAAATTTGCTAATAACAATCATGCACTATCACAAGATAATGCATATACACATATACATCACCACAACAGTATAACGGGTAGAAAACTTGCCTGAGCGACTGGGGGTTACGAATGGCTCGGGACGAGTCTGGTAACCTATAAACAACAAGTAAGTTGGAATTAAACCAAAGTCACTTGTAAATCTACACTCTAACCAACTCAGACTCTAACGCTCGTTTTGCGCTTACTGATTCTCTTAAGTCACTCGAGTACCCTCGGCTCCACCATTTTTAATAATTTAATCTTTACGAGTTTTAAGGCGATTCCTTCGCGAGTGTCTTACCAACTGCCTAACACACTTACCATAAATGTTTCATACATTAATTAACCCTTTTTGGTCTTTAACCTATATTTCAAAGTAAGGCGAGGAGAAAAGTTTTATTCGCGAAACGCCGTTACTTGAAACGGTCGTTTCTCCTAAACTGTGCATCAGAATCGAACGAACTACATATAAAAACGAAGCTCGTAACACGAGCTATCTAGACATGGCAATGGTCATAATATAGCAGGGGGTTCTCGGGTTCTCGGCTATGTTTACGCGATTTCCCAATTTTAAACCATTCAAAAACCAACCCAATTCAACCTCAAATCAATCATTCAACCAAAATCCATCCTCATCACATCATAACAGCCCCAAATCAACTCAATTTTAACATTCATACTTATGCCTAAGCTTGAATTTAACTATACTACATTCTTTTAACCAAAACAACAAGATTTACCAATCCATTTCAATACCACTTCAACCCAAACTCTAAACCACAAACATTAAGCTACAATATCACCATAATAATCAAAATCATCTTATTAAACATAGGAATCTAGGGTTTGGAGATGATATACCTTCCTTGAAGTGGTGGGAGTAGCTAGGAAGCCTTAAGAAGCTTTGAGAAGTCTTAGGGATGCTTGGATCTTAAAGGAAAACAAGAAAAATTTCAAGTTAAAAACTTGAAGACACTATTCATTGTCTTCTTCATTGATTTAATGAAGAAGATTGAGAAAGAATTGATGGCTTAAACTCATGATATAGCCCTAACTATGCATAAGGATGATTAGGGAATTAACTCACCAATTTAGGAAGCCTTGATCTTGGATTTTGAATTTTCTTGCCTTTGGAATAGTAAAAAGCCGAGAGCTAAAGAAGAAAATAATGCCTTGGTTTCTTTTTGATTTGATGAAGAATGAATTATTTGGCTTGGTTGATTTGGTTTTGTTTTGTTTTTAGTTAATTACCAATTTAACCTTGATTTTGTGTGGTTAAAAATCCACCACATCTCCTTCCTTCCCATGTCATGCCTATGTCATGTTGTGATGTCGTCTTTCCCTCCTTGTCCTCTTCTCATTGGTTGGGTGACATCACTCTCTCTAATCCCTTTGCTTAACTTCCTAATTGTTTGCCTAATGACCGCTGATCTGTTATACGGTTCGCTTAACTTTCATTTTCGTTTATCGTTTGAAGGATCATACCCGGGATCTTATTACTTAGGTTCCCTTAACCTTTCTCAATACATTATATTCCTTTTATGATCCTCTCTTATAATCCTTTAATTTAAATCCTTTTTATCCTGTTACCTTATACTCAATTCTCTCCGTATCTAGTGTATTTCCGGGAAAAATCAAAGTGTTCGGAATTGGATTCTGACGATCTTTACATACACTCATATATCATATAGAGTACTTATAAAATCTCAGAATATCCATAACAGAACCCCTACATAGTGTGGCATGAAAAGTTTTCTCATTCAGCTAAAACACTATTCACAAGGGTTATAAAAAGTTCAAAATTTTGGGGGTTATTACAGTCTCCCCTCCTTAAAAGGATTCCGTCCCGGAATCAAATTGAAAATAAATAGGGATACTCTCTTAGCATTGCACTTTCTAACTCTCGAGTAAATTTTCCCACATTGTGGTCCTACCACCAAACTCCGCCTAGTTTGATAACCCTTCTCCTAAGTACTTGTTCCTTTTCACTCTATAACCCTTCCTGGTTGCTCCATATAGGTTACGTCTGGTTGCATGTCTATGCGCTCATATGCCCCTATTTATCTGGCATCCGAATTACACTTCCTTAACATTGATACGTGAAACACATTATGACTTGCTACATGTTCTGGGGTAAGGCTAGCTCATATGCTAACTTCCCAATACTTCTTAATATATCCAAGGGTCCAACAATTGGTGGACTTATCTTTCCTTTCTTTCCGAATCTCATTAATTCTTTTCAAGGGTTTCCAAGGGGATACCTATGACATTACTAGGCCCCCTATTTCATACTCTTTGTCCTTTTTGAGTCAAATCAGCATACCTCTTATGTCCATCTTGGGTTACTACCAGCCATCCTCTGATTAGATCTATTATATCCCTGGTCCTTTGGACTACTGCGGGTCCGAGCATCTTGCGCTCTACAACTTCATCCTAACATAAGGGAGATCGACATTGTCTTCCCTCAAGGATCTCATAAGGCGAAATCTCAATACTGACATATGATCTATTGTTGTAAGATAACTTAATCCGCGTTAAGTGATCATTCCAATTTCTTTCAAGTCTATTGCACAGACTCTCATTATAGCTTTTGCTTCTCAATACCCATTCTTTTCCAGTTCGTAATCGCTATCACCTTCCGTTCCTAATATTATACTGGTTATACCTTTGGCTCGTTAGCGTTCTATAACCTTTTAATAACCACGTCACCCTTAGTATCACGAATGTGTTTCCATCCCGAATACCACCATAGATTTACTACTCCTTTTTCAGCTGTTTCTATTTTCCAAAGTTTGATCAATCATATAGAAGTAAAGGAATTTGTTGAGAGATCACTATGATCATGAACACTTGTTCTATTGCATAGTTAGGACAGAAGGTGGCCAACCTTTAGTACTTGACAAGCAATTAAACAATAGATGGTATCCTACTAGGCTTCTATCACATAGATAGATAGTCATTCGGCAATACCTCCCCTTCTGGAAGGGTTGTTCTTCTCAGCTTACATGAAATGAAAAGAAGAGAAAAGAACGAACTGAAGAGAATTGTATATTCATAAAAAAAAAATTTATTGCCATAAAATATCTGGCTTGGAATCTACCTCTGAACTATAGAGGTTTGTCATAGGAGAACAAAACATATAGGTATTTATATCAACATCAAGTATTATAGCATCGTATTTCACATGCCTAAATATTTTTGCTATTCCGTCCATCATTCTATGGACCCATGCTCTTCCTCGAGCTTATACACCATCACCTTTGAAACTCCCTCGATATCGAAAATCAAACCTGGGATCTCATTCTAGACATCATCGTTACTAGAATTCTATGCTTGTACCGCAACCTTCCTCGTATAATAATACGACTCTCTATTGATAAGAAAGAATAAATATTTAATAGGTAGATACTCTACTTAATTAATCTATCAATGATAACTTATACACTACCACGACCCGATTAGTGGTACTCAAGCTCAACACCCATTCCAATACAACTCTCACGGTTGTAATCAGCTCATTACTCGCAGAATCATTGCTGCCTTACTATGGCCCACCACTGACCTACTGTAGTCATTCATTTTCCATGAAGTCTTAATAGCTAACCATACAGAGTCCATACATCTCGTATCAAATCCTTCTTAGGAGGTAACATAATCACCATTCATGATTCATGAAGAACACTCCTGATCCTGACATACATACATGACATGAAGCAGATAAAATTGTAGAAGAGTTTCAATCAAAGCAACGATAGCAGGTTAATACCATTCTTAATCATATGCCTTAAATAGAAGACTTAACTCAAAGGTTCGTCTAGTCCTTTTTGAAACATGGTCCTGGCTTATCTCAAGATAGTATCTTCTGAGATAGATAGCCTGCTCATGGCGATTACACGAATTAAACCTTTACCAACTACTATTATGGTTGGGTATTGCACAGTCATCAGAAGGAATGTCAATCTTCCAAACCATAAAACAACCTTTACGGCTTCAACCATTATTACTGTATTCCTCTGGCACGAGCGCCTGTAATTGTCCTCTTACATTTAAAGTGTCGGCCACCTCTTTGGCCTTTCCTGATAGTAATATTTCCTTACAATTAATGTCGTCTTAACCACTTTTACTAATTTTCTACCCTATTTCCGATCACTGCTTGAGTGAAGATGTTTTCCTTAAAATCAGATGAGTAAAAAAAAATATCACCATTTTTCCATAAGTTATTGCCTCAGTCTTTAGAGGCTAATCACTGTCAAGACTGACTCTCAATCATACTTAGAACATCTTTTATCCTGGGCCCTAATTGCCCTGAACAATTTCGACCTTTACTGGTTCGATTCATACTTTCTCGTGGTTTAACACGTGCCCCACTTGGCATCATTATAATTACGTCATATTTCCTTTATCCACATTTCTATTCTTGAGAATTTTGAATATTACCTTTTTCCTTGTAAAACCTCTAAGGTTATCCTTCAATCGTTCCTCCTGTATTCCCTAGATACAAGGCATATCAAAATACCATTTACTAATACTAGAACCATTGTCTATATATTTCTGAAAAATTTCTCCACTGATTCTTAAAGGTTGTTGTTACCTTAACCCTTTCCCAATCATACTGTCAAAACTCATACTGTCCCTATTAAGGGTGAAATGCCAGCCTTTATGCATTCCCCTAGGATTCATTTTAAGTTACCGATGTTCTATCCTTAATTCCACCTTTAAAAGGTACCTGCATCCTTCCATGGATAAATCAAGTCATATATCCCTGATAAGGGTGTCTTATTCAATCATTCCCACCTCGATAGTACATGTCTAATTTCACAATAACATCTGTATTCAAAATGGGGTCAATCAATATGGCCTCCAAAAGATAACAACGGTTATCCGCTTTTCTTTTCCTGATTTGGTAACGATAACAAGGATGTTCTGGAAGATATTGGTCGTGTTCAACGTGAACTTCTTCTTAATAATTCCTTATTTACTTATGTTGTTTATCTCAACAGTCATCTCAATATTGGGATATCTTTCATATCTGGCGTCTTCCTTTCTGGGTATCAAGCCACCGGTCTTACACTTCACATTCTTGAAGGTCACTTCCTTCATCCAATTTTCCTAATTTCTTACTTCCTTGTCCCCTTAGTCTATCCGCGTCTCATTATTTATCCTTCGAATTATCTCAAGGTTTCCTCGAATCCTCCCAACTTATAGGGGATAAACTATATGTATCTCCTATACCTTCAACCATCAATTTAACTCATGGTGAATCACCCTCATCCTGACGATTACATACTTTTCTATTTCTATTACTACGAGTCTTTAGGGTTTCCTCATACCCAACTCCCTTATCATTCCTCAAACTCTATTGCCTTTATATTCCTTTCCACTCCAGTTTCTTTTTATTTTCCTTTCTCTTATCATTATTTCATGAACCAACACAACATAAGCATTGATTTCATACATCCCGTCATTCTGGATTCGTGTCCTCAGAACGAATCTTGATAACTTTTACAACTTAGATTCATAATTCATCATACTCGTCTGCCTTTGTTCTGGCTCTAAAGCTTTTACCCTATCTCCTTATCTTTGGGAATTACTTTCCCGAAAACAATTGACTGAACTTAAATCAGTTTATTATAATCTCTTGCTTTGTGCCTTCCTCGGCCTTTCACCAGTGGGTGGTCTCTCTCTTAGAAGGGTAAGTGATAAAAACAGTCTTTTGTGGTTCATCAATCATTCAGAATCTCAAATGATTCCTCTGTTTCCTTTAGCCAGGCTCTTGCCTCGACTAGGTCAACCTGTTCCTTGGAACTCTGAGAGCTTAGAGACTTAAAGGTCCTGAAAGAATTTCCTATCGCATTGTTTCCTCAAGGTGGTGGTTGGGGATAATAGTCTAAGTTCTTTTTAGACAGGTCCATGAATTGCCGTATAGGAGTACCGTCTCGGGTCTCCTTTCCTTACTCGTCTTTCTGTTTCCTTAGTATGAAATGTTTCATCCTTCTCCCATACTTGGGGTTATCTTATACGTTAAAATCCTTGTTTTCCACTTCATTATATTCTGGGTTCCTTATATCTTAATTGCGACTTCCCTGATTATCGCATTCAAGGTTTGCCTCCCCCCTAATCTTATTCCTTGTGGGGCCATATTACTTGGAAAATTTTTGAGAATCTCTGGATATTTGTCTTACTTACTTTGCTTAAGTTTTTCCCTCGTTCCGTCCTTGTATAATTGCAAATTATGAATTCTCAAGTTCGATAACTTCCTGACACTATCTTACGTGTTAATAGTGCAATTGACAATATGAACTTATCACCACGAACTGATCTGAACTGAAATTAACGAATATATACATAACCATTGGTTCGAGGGTACAACAACTGAACATATTAAAGAGAATTACATCATTTGATCTGATCGTTTCTATCCCAAAAGTACTACCATAGATAATCATCTAGTCATTAAAACTAATCATTCATAACTTAGGTTAACCCTTCCAAAAGCGGTGCTACATGAAATTCTTGTCAGATTGTTCAGACTCTGCACACTATTATGGATCAAGAAATGCGGGCACGCACGACATCCCTAACCTGCTCCATTAAAGCGGTGATGAGGTCTAGGATATTTGCAAGTAGAGCTGGATCAATCTGACCCTCAAGATGGCCTCTAGCTATAACACGGGTGGTAGCCTCAATCCTTTCCATGCTATGAGCTAATCCCGCCGGAAGTATCCCGCCCTCAATCCTTGGTGCAGTAAGTCGATCCAACAGATCACTCCTAACATTACGGGCCTCTGTCAGGCCACCCAGGGTCATCTGATAATCAGCGATAAGAGAAGCCTGAGTGGTAGCATCTAGCAGTCCATGGGGTGCAGGTGGCGCAGACCCAGGAGATCCAAATGGATAACCAAGCACGGTATCAGGTGACAATGGTGCAGGAGATAAAGGTGGCATTTCCTCAGTAGGTGCTGGGCTTTGTACCGGGGATGGAACAGGAATTGGTGGAACCTCATGGATGTCTACAGGAACCTCTGGAAGAGGGTCTGATACTGGTATAATTGGTGTCGTGGAAGGCCCCACTCCTTCTGCCCTCATTAATCTTTGTGCCCTTGGTAACTCTTCATCCTCTAGTGCCACCCTCGCGGCCATTCTTGCTCTGGTAGTCGCCCTGACTACAGTCATCAATTCCTCAGCGGTCCTCTCTTCATTCTCATCAGGATCCTCCATGAGATCCTCCTCAGCCACAATCCTTTCCGGAATAACATCCTCAACCGCAACATTCTCAATATGAATCCCATCCGGCCCTTTATTAGGGTACTCCATCGGATTCACAATTTGATCTCCAGCTTGTAATAAAACATCCTCATGCTGATGCTCCTGAACCTCAGGGTTCGGTGCCTCGCTGCCCTATACGAGAACGAACTATGTTACTATCACGATATTTATAAGGGTTCCCGTAAGGGTTTTAACTGTCAGTACTACGTTAGGTAGCCCGACTATGAACTTGGCAAGAGTTCTTATTTATCTTAATGTACTTATTATCTTAACGTCACTTCATCTCTGAGGTTTATAACGCTGAGCTCTGATACCATTTCTGTAACACCCCCAAATCCGGGGTCGGGGATCCGGGTTGTCACGAGTTCCATTTCCCTTAATAACACCCAATCTTAATACACAATCAACTACTCTGTACTGTGACCCCACAATAACACACACACCACAAGTTATAGTCTCAGAGATGAATATCCAAAAATAATCACAAGTCGTTTTATTCCACAATTATATGTCAATACACCTTAGAAGGTTTTCTGGATAAATTTACATTTCTTTGCCATTATTACAATTCATAATATACATAAGTCTGGTACATTATTAGTTAAAAACTTAGCCTATTGGTAATTTCTACCTCAGCTACAGCGGCCTCAACGCTTCCAGAAAGCTGCGGAACGTTTCCTATCCGCTTGCGAATTGGGAGCTTGGTCCTGTTCATCTTATCTATCTGATGTTGTGTGATGAAAGAAGAAAGCAAGGGTGAGCAGCAAGCCCACCAAAATAATATGTATAATGATTAACAATATATGAGCCTACTCATAATACTCATGAAAGTCTTGGTCAAAAGAAATGAACCAAGTTTGATATCTTAATGTGATGAAGTCGCAAAATATTCAGTATATATATATACATATATACTTTTCAAAATATTGGAAGTCCTCTTCCATGCATAATACACACAGAGTTCCAGTGTATAACTGTATAAAAATATCGTTGCAAGGTGATCTCATATATCTAACCTTGTCTCAATGTTTTTCTGAAAATCTTTGTCATGCATAAGATAATCATTTACTAGATATAAGTTTAAAAGATGAAGTTACAAGATACTCTAATATACTTATATCTTTTCCAAATACTACTTGAACTACCACCGTTCAAGTTATAATTAGTTTCAAAAGTTCATCACACTGATGAGACTGCAAGATAAGACTTGAATAGATTCAATCTTTGAAATATTTTGAAGGAAATGAAGTTATGATATACTTCATTAAGTCCCGATATATATATATGCCTATATATACATACGTTTCCTGAAAACCTCTGTCATGTAAAGTATGAACAGAATTGCAATATCCAATAAATTTGGAAAGGAAAGAATTTTGGCATAAACCTGATATCTTGCTGATCAGGCAAAGATACCAATAAGTAACCTTTTCTACTAGTAGATGGACGAATTCCCCACTGGTCATCACCCTGGTCGTAATAGGACCTTATGCTGGACTGCCACTCAGCCACTTATGCATTTGATGGACTTCCACTGAGCCACTTACACTATCATGGACGTCCACTGAGCCCATGTTGCTTATGCCGACTCAATAGATGGACTTACTTCCCGAACCTTGGGTAAGTAATCAATTCATTTATCAAAACAGCAACCTCATTGCGAATATAAAATACACCACAGAGCCGGATCCCTCAGGTTTTGAGCGAGTATTTAAATCCCCTTTAAAAGGAAGATCTTAAATATAAAAATGAGTTTTGGGATCCGCTCTAACCTTTAAAAATCATTTTGAAGACTCGAAAACACTTTAAAGAGTGTTTGGAGTAATGCTGATTTAATGAAGTAAATCAGTCCCAATATTTTTAGAAAATGTCTGAATATTATTATTTAAATAATATTCCCATAAAGAATAATGGAGGTAGAAGTTGGAAAACTTATACTCGAATGAATAGCAAATAATCAAAGATATACTTATACGAAAGTAATATCTTTATTTGAATAATCAAAAATAAGTTTGATTATCGACACCTTATTCTTTCATACAATAAAGAATATTATTAAGTAATAAGCGGAGTCATAATACCTCGAATGAATACTATAATTAATATTCATAAAATAAAGGAGTCATACATCCTCAAATGAATATCCAAGTAATATTCAATAATAATATAAACTGAGTCATAAGCCCTCGAATGAATACTCAAATTAATATTCAATTAAGTAAAATAAAGGTATCGAATAAACCTTATTCGATCAATAGTTTTAAAAACTATATCCATATATATATATAAATATATATATATATATATATAATATACTCGGGAACATCGACTCCCGATTTAGAAATATGTTTACCTTTTATCCCCTATACTAAGGGTATACGCAACTACTTGCTTATTTCTAGCATAGGTATTATGCAACTATAAGCATTGAAATCAACAGATAGATAACCAGATTACGAAACAGACATGCATATATACCATATCAGCATGCTCCAATATATCGCAAAATTTGCTAATAACAATCATGCACTATCACAAGATAATGCATATACACATATACATCACCACAACAGTATAACGGGTAGAAAACTTGCCTGAGCGACTGGGGGTTACGAATGGCTCGAGACGAGTCTGGTAACCTATAAACAACAAGTAAGTTGGAATTAAACCAAAGTCACTTGTAAATCTACACTCTAACCAACTCAGACTCTAACGCTCGTTTTGCGCTTACTGATTCTCTTAAGTCACTCGAGTACCCTCGGCTCCACCATTTTTAATAATTTAACCTTTATGAGTTTTAAGGCGATTCCTTCGCGAGTGTCTTACCAACTGCCTAACACACTTACCATAAATGTTTCATACATTAATTAACCCTTTTTGGTCTTTAACCTATGTTTCAAAGTAAGGCGAGGGGAAAAGTTTCGTTCGCGAAACGCCGTTACTTGAAACGGTCGTTTCTCCTAAACCGTGCATCGGAATCGAACGAACTACATATCAAAACGAAGCTCGTAACACGAGCTATCTAGACATGGCAATGGTCATAATCTAGCAGGGGGTTCTCGGGTCCTAATGTTATGCACAAAAACAGTCTAAAGAAAATCGGACGTTACGACAGCTATGTTTACGCGATTTCCCAATTTTAAACCATTCAAAAACCAACCCAATTCAACCTCAAATCAATCATTCAACCAAAATCCATCCTCATCACATCATAACAGCCCCAAATCAACTCAATTTTAACATTCATACTTATGCCTAAGCTTGAATTTAACTATACTACATTCTTTTAACCAAAACAACAAGATTTACCAATCCATTTCAATACCACTTCAACCCAAACTCTAAACCACAAACATTAAGATACAATATCACCATAATAATCAAAATCATCTTATTAAACATAGGAATCTAGGGTTTGGAGATGATATACCTTCCTTGAAGTGGTGGGAGTAGCTAGGAAGCCTTAAGAAGCTTTGAGAAGTCTTAGGGATGCTTGGATCTTAAAGGAAAACAAGAAAAATTTCAAGTTAAAAACTTGAAAACACTATTCATTGTCTTCTTCATTAATTTAATGAAGAAGATTGAGAAAGAATTGATGGCTTAAACTCATGATATAGCCCTAACTATGCATAAAGATGATTAGGGAATTAACTCACCAATTTAGGAAGCCTTGATCTTGGATTTTGAATTTTCTTGCCTTTGGAATAGTAAAAAGCCGAGAGCTAAAGAAGAAAATAATGCCTTGGTTTCTTTTTGATTTGATGAAGAATGAATTATTTGGCTTGGTTGATTTGGTTTTGTTTTGTTTTCGGTTAATTACCAATTTAACCTTGATTTTGTGTGGTTAAAAATCCACCACATCTCCTTCCTTCCCATGTCATGCCTATGTCATGTTGTGATGTCATCTTTCCCTCCTTGTCCTCTTCTCATTGGTTGGGTGACATCACTCTCTCTAATCCCTTTGCTTAACTTCCTAATTGTTTGCCTAATGACCGCTGATCTGTTATACGGTTCGCTTGACTTTCGTTTTCGTTTATCGTTTGAAGGATCATACCCGGGATCTTATTACTTAGGTTCCCTTAACCTTTCTCAATACATTATATTCCTTTTATGATCCTCTCTTATAATCCTTTAATTTAAATCCTTTTTATCCTATTACCTTATACTCAATTCTCTCCGTATCTAGTGTATTTCCGGGAAAAATCAAAGTGTTCAGAATTGGATTCTGACGATCTTTACATACACTCATATATCATATAGAGTACTGATAAAATCTCAGAATATCCATAACAGAACCCCTACATAGTGTGGCATGAAAAGTTTTCTCATTCAGCTAAAACACTATTCACAAGGGTTACAAAAAGTTCAAAATTTTGGGGGTTATTACATATCCAAATTCGATCTAAAAGCTGCTGATGAAGGAATTTTTGTTGGATATCCACTTTCCACAAAAGCCTTCAGAGTCTACAATTTGAGAACAAGGGTAGTCATGGAATCTATCAATGTCTCTTTTGATGATAAGAAGATTACTGGACTTGAAGATTTCAATGATCATGATCAGTTGAGATTTGAGAATGAAGTTTTAAATTCTGATTCTGTAAATTCTGATAATCTAAATCCTGATACTGCAAACTCTGATGTGTTAAACTCTGATGTTATTGAAACTGTGGTGATTACGCCAAAGGAAAATGCATCTGTGCCGGGGGAGTGTTAGGTATGAATACAACACAGAGAGGGGGGGGGGGTGAATGTGTTTTGGCTTAAATGATTGATTTTCGATCGACTTAGGCTTTAACAGTTGGTTGTTGTTAATGATTTAGTAGAATGGATGTTAAACATAAATAGCTGAGCAAATATGTAAAACAAAGATCTTCAAAAGTCACTTAATTTTATATTAAAAATCAAGCAGTGTTTTGCTACAAAATCTCTAAGTTCTTGTTTTAGAACTTAGCTTCTTTCTTGAGAGAGAACACACAATTTTTTCTAATCTGATTGTTCTGCTTAACTTAACTAGAGGACCAGTGTTAATTTTATAACTTAGTTAACTGCTGGATTACATGGTGGATAACAAACATGCTATTATCTTTTCTAAACTGTCACTTGTCATTTCTATTTATAGAAAAGCAAATCTTCCATCTCTGTCTTAGCATATCTTTAGCTTCCCGTGATTACTTTAATCTCCTCTGTCAGTTAATCTTTGTCGTTGATCTTGCACATCTCTCAAGCTGCTTTTTTTAGACTTGTCAATCCAGCTGTGTGAATTGTTTGTTGATTTGCAACCTTGGATATTGAACTGTTCTGCAATTTTGTACTTAGAGAAATTTCTTCACTTCGAGATCTCCAATTAAGTCATAGAGAACTCGACATCTCGATAGGCATGTTGGCTTGTCGATATCTCTGAAACTTCATTGTTGCCTAGACTTATTGACAACTCTGAGTTCTCTAGTGAATTTTGGTTTATCGATAACTAAGAGTTCTCTAATGGACTTTGGCTTATCGATAACTCAGAGTTCTCTAATGAATGTATACTTATCGATATCTCTGAGTTCTCGATAGACAATTCGTGAGTTCTCTGTACCCGGTGGATGTTGTTTATCCGTCGAGTAGTGATGGTTTATCCGTCGAGTAGACATTCCTCATCCGTCGAGTGGATATTGCTCATCCGTCGGGTAGATGTTACTCATCCGTCGGTACTCTCTGGAGTTTAAATGACTTCTCGATAAGTCATTCTGGAGTTCTCGAATGATTTCTCTATAACAATAATTCTGTGACTTGTAGAGATCTTGACTTAGAATGTTTTACACCAAACAGATTTATTCAACTCCAAGCTTCTTCATAATTCTTCTGAGGCATGATCTTCTTGATCTTCTTCCAGATAGAATTCTTAGGCTTGACACTGTTTAGAGAAAAATGCTCCAGTCTCCTCCATTTACATTTTACAGACATTAAGTGTTACAAGTATGAATTACAGATTAAGGTTATAATATAACTAATCTTAGGGTTGTCAGTATGACTTAGTCTTGTTATGATACAGGCATGTCTTGCACAACAATCTCCCCCAATTTGTGAGAAGATTGCTTATCACAAATTCATGCCTGTTAACAAGACTAACCCCAAGTTAAAGAATGAAAATAAAATGATACAAAAGCTGATACAACACTTGTACATTGGAAAGTTTACAATAATTAAGTAAAGACTGAGCTGTCTGATTCTTTCTCAATTATGTTCTTAATTTGCACAAGTATTTCCAATTCTTCTAGGATGGGGATGTCAGCTAGAGCCTCTATTAGTTTCAGCAAATCTGCCTTAGGATATCTAGCTAACATCCCTATCCTGAAACTTGACAAAGAGCCAACTTTTATATTTAGAAATTTTCCATTCTTTGATATTCTACTCTTGCCTGCTGCCTTCAACTCTTCTGATCTTCTTATATACTCATCAATCTCATGCTCATACTTTCTCCTCCTTTCAGCTAGTAACTCTTTATGCTTATCTCTCATCTCCTCTCTGTTAACCACCAACACTGCCAATACTGTTCTCCATGCCTTAGTGGCTGAATCTTTACCATTCATCAAGCTTATCACCCTTTTCAGTTCAACAATTGAGAGAGAATCCTTTAGTCTATCTCCAAGCTTTTCAAAGGACCCATCACTGTAGTAGATTCTGACTTCTCTAATGTTAAAAACCCAAATTCTGACAGTTCTTGTAGCTAGCTGTTGGAAGTAGTCTTCATCTGAATCAACAACATTTAGAGGTTTGAAATCATCTTGATTAAATCTGTTCCAGATGGCCTTTTCACCAAATCCATGATCATTGAGAAATTCAGTGGTCAGTTGTCTTCTTTTTCTTTTGATTCTTCTCTTGACCTTGGCTTCTTTTGGACCTATTCCAACTGTTTTGAAGTGTGTTTTATGGGGTGGCTTGAATGAAGGTATAATTTTGAGTCTTTTCAGAGAAGTATGGCTGTGAGTGATTTGTGTTTTGAGGAGAGAGTTTGTTGTGAGCTTATAGAAATATTTAGGCTTAGAGGTTTGAGGTTGAGTAGTTTTTGATGAGATTGAGTGTGAAGGTTTAGCAGTTGGTATTTGGATATTTAGGGTTTTGAGAGATTGTGAGGTATCATTCTTTTATCTTTGCCTCCTTCCATCCCTCCTTTGATTCTCAGATACACTTTTCTTCTCCTTCTCTTTCTCACTATCACTTTTTCCACCAATTGCCTTACTAGATTGACTTGAGTTTGAGCCAGAAGGATTTTGACCATCTTTCTTCTGCTCATCATCACCCAAGTCATCCGTGTTGGTTTTAGTTTTAGGCAAATTGGCTTCAGAGTTATCAATGTATCTCCTCAGAATCTTGATCATAGCTTCATCTTCACTAGTCTTCAATTTCTTACTTTTCAGCCCAGACTCAAGCACCATTATCAGTCTTCCATTGGCCATGATATAGTTTTTAGGTACTTGGAAATGTTTTAGTTGCTTGGTTGTAGAGCAGATATAGTGCACCCCTTTGCTTGGATGTAGATAAGCTTCTGCGAATGCAGCTTCTTGAGCCTTCTTCAACTCTGCTAGTAGCATTTTTTCTTCATTGATGATTATTCTGACTTTGTTAATCAGAATGTCTATTTGAGATGCTCTTCTAGAAATCAGATAATTGAAGTTGACTTGCATACATCTGTCTACACCAGAATCATTAAAATTGATCACTATCCTTTTCTCCAAAAACTGGTCCTTGACTGGGATTTGCAGTACCCTGATATAATTGATAGTCTTTTCCAAGGTCTTTCTGTAAGTGAAGAAATTGTTGTTGAGAGAGTTCCTTAACCCAGTGAGCAAGTTGTCAAACTCTTGTGTCATTCCTGGACCTTGAGCAGCCATAAGGGGCCTCTCTTGTTCTAGACCTTGTTCTTGACTTTTGAGTGTTGATTGTGCTAGCCTTGCATCTATCTCCCCCTTAGTCTTGGTGACAGGCATGAGTAGGAGAGTAGGAATCTCAGGTCTTACAGCTTCAGGCAATGCTGGCAGTGGTATATTGAGTTTTCCCATAATGGCTCCCAAAGTAACTGTATTCTACATTTGTAAATGCCTATGGGACTCCACTAGGGCCTGAATATCATGCTGTTGACTCTCAACCAGTGCAGTTAGAGCTCTGACTTGTGAAGATAAATCTGAGTTGGAAGCTTGAAGTGAGGAAACTTGATCTTGAAGTTCTTGTATCTGAGGCGTAGAGGTTTTGGCTGAGAAGGACCCAAGGTGTTCATCAACAGCTTTTCTGACACCCTCTATGAGAAGAAATGAAGGCTCATACCTAGCAGTATGCATTCGATTTAGCTTGACCCTGGTATCATTTGAATTTGTCATATGAGCTTGAACTTGATCAAATAGGGCCTTGAAAGAGCTCCTCATTTTTGACACTTCCTTCTCTATGGAGGCCAGATCCATCCTTGACATTTGCTCAGTGAAAGACTGAAGTTGATTTTTGATGTCTTTTTGAGAAGGCACAATGTCATCCATCTGTTCCTTGATCAACCTCCTGACTTTATTTTCATGACCAGTCAATTTTACTTCAAGGGCCTTTCCAAAGAGATGGAAATCCTTGAGTTGAGCTTTATGCACATCCATAATGGCATCATAGACTTCAGGAGGAGTGAGAGTTTTAGCATTACTGCCCAAGATAGTTATGTATTCTCTCCTGAATCTAGCCAAAACTTCATCCATTTCTGCCACATGGTCACCAGACAACCAGGCATCTATATTTCTATCCTCTTCAGCCTCATCTACTATCTTCTCCTTCTGTTGTTCAACCTCTTCATTGAAGCATAGCAGTATAGCTTGATAGTCCTGGTTCCCTATGTCTGAAGTGAGCAGTTGCTGAGAAAGATTGGCCAAGCCTGAGATTTGATCTACCAACATGTCATCAACTGTAGAAGGCTGAGCTTCCATATCGTGTAGCCATTGTGCCATGACATGTGGTTGGTTGGGTTGAGATATGGATGGCTGTTGAGAAATGTTCATGGTACCACCTGTGACTGAAGTCACAGTTTGACTCACAGATAGATCTGTGGTTTTGACAGTTTGTTGTTCACCACATGTAGTAGGAACCTCCATTGGAATTGGAGAGGATTTGAATGGGTTACTGTCATGTACACCAGCCTCAAACCTTTGTGCACCTTGCAGAGCACTGTCACAGAAATGTGATGAACTTGCCTCTCCCATAACAGGGTCATTGGCAATTGTACTCCTAGCTGCAACTGTGAAGGCAATTTCAGCTAGGGTTGTGAGGGGAGTTGTTCCTTCTAGAGGAACCTCCAATTAAATTGGAGAGGATTTAGATAGCTCCCCCTCAGGATTACTACCCTGAAACCTATTCATCTGTAAAGATGATTGTGCACATGAAGGTGCAAAAGTGACCATGGGGTCTTCAGTAAAAACTGATGAAACCCCCATGTTTGTGATTGTCATCAAGATCTACCCCAGCTAGTAGTCTCTCATCATCTAGATGTTGATTCTGGATGGTGAGCACAGTTTCATGAACTATGTCACTTGAGTGTTGGTGCACTTGGAAATCAGATTCAAGTGCTCTATATGTTGAAGAAATTTGGGAGATTAGAGAATTTGCTCAGTTGTGAGTGTTGGCAGCTCCCCCAGAATGGATGAGGGAGCTTCAAGTGATGTGCCCTCACTTTGTGTGCCATCCTTATTTCTTCTACCATACACTCTAGGTGCAGGTTGTGCTGACTCAGTACAGGATGCATTGGGGTGAATGCTCTTTTCAATAGATACACCCTGTTGAGAGGATGCATATAGTAACTGTGTACTCCCCATTTGTTCAACTGTGCCCTTTTGGGAGGACATAGAGGTGTTTTGAGTGGTTAGCTCAGGTAATTTACTCTTCTTTGGTCTCTTGACCAAGGGTGACTCTAGTTCAGTAAGTATTATTTCATGCTCATTTACAACAACAAGGGTAGGTTCCTTTGTAACACCCCCAAATCCGGGTTGTCACGAGTTCCATTTCCCTTAATAACACCCAATCTTAATAAATAATCAACTACTCTGTACTGTGACCCCACAATAAACACACACACCACAAGTTATAGTCTCAGAGATGAATACTAAAAAAAACACAAGTTATTATATTCCACAATTATAAACCGTTACACCTTAAAAGGGTTCTGAATAAATTTACATATTCCTTGCCATTATTACAATTCATATTATACATAGGTCTGGTTCATCAATGTTGAAAACCTAGCCTATTGGTAGCTCCTACCTCAGCTACAGCGACATCAATGCCTATAGGAAACTGCGGAACGTTTCCTATCCGCTCGCGAATTGGGAGCTTGGTCCTGTTCATCTTTTCCATCTGTTGTTGTGTGATGAAAGAAGAAAGCAAGGGTGAGCAGCAAGCCCACCAAAATAATATGTATAATGATTTACAGTATATGAGCCTTCTCATGGTACTCATGAAAGTCTTGGTCAAAAGAAATGAACCAAGTTTGATATCTTAATGCGATGAAGTCGCAAAATATTCCGTATATATACATATATACTTTTCACAATCTTTGAAATCCTCTGACATATATTATATATACAGAGTTCCAGTTTATAACTGTATAAAACTATCGTTGCAAGGTGATCTCATATATCTAACCTTGTCTCAACGTTTTTCTGAAAATCTTTGACATGCATAAGATAATCATTTACTAGATATAAGTTTAAAAGATGAAGTTACAAGATACTCCAATATACTTATATCTTTTCCAAATACTACTTGAACTACCACCGTTCAAGTTATAATTAGTTCAAAAGTTCATCACATAGATGAGACTACAAGATAATACTTGAATAGATTCAATCTTTGAAATATTATTGAATAAAATGAAGTTACGAGATACTTCATTAAGTCCCGATATATATATACACCTATATATATCTCTCATACATTTCCTGAAAACCTCTGTCATGTAAAGTATGAACAGAGTTGCAATATCCAATGAATTTGGAAAGAAAAGAAATTTTGGCATAAACCTGATATCTTGCTAATCAGGCAAAGATACCAATAAGTAACCTTTTCTACTAGTAGATGGATGAATCCCCCACCGGTCATCACCCTAGCCTCATTAGGACCTTGTGCTGGACTGCCACCCGGCCTCTTACGCGTTGATGGAATGCCACCCAGCCACTTACAATTTGATATACCGTACCCCGGCCTGTCGCTTATGCCGACTCAATTAGATGAGCTTACTTCCCGAAGGTTGGGTAAGTAATCAATTCATTTGTTTTCTCAAAACAGCAACCACGTTGCAAATGTAAAATACACCACAGAGCTGGATTCCCCAGGTTTTGAGCGAGTATTTAAATCCCCTTTGAAAGGAAGATCTTAAATATAAAAATGAGTTTTGGGGTCCACTCTAACTTTAAAAATCATTTTGAAGACTCGAAAACATTTTTAAGAATGTTTGGAGTACTGCTGATTTATTAAAATAAATCAGTCCCGATATATTAGAAATATCTGAATATTATTATTTTAATAATATTCTCATAAAGATAATCCTTATTAAGATATTCGAAGTAGAAGTTTTAAAACTCATACTTGAAATGGATATTAAATAACCAAAGATATACTTATACGAAAGTACTATCTTTATTTGAATAATCGAAAATAAGTTTGATTATCGAAACATCATTCTTTAATAAAATAAAGAATATTATTAAATAATAAGCGGAGTCATAATACCTCGAATGAATATTATAAATAATATTCATTAAATAAAATAAAGTGAGTCATACATCCTCAAATGAATATTTAATTAATAATCATTAAATATAATAAACAGAGTCATAAGTCCTCGAATGAATATTCAAATAATATTCATTAATTAATATAAAGTTATCGAATAAACCTTATTCGATCAATAGTTTTGAAAACTATATCCATATATATATATATAAGTATATATATAAATAAATAAATAAATAAATATATATATATATATATATATATATATATATATATATATACTCGGGAACATCGACTCCCGGTTTAGAAATATGTTCACCTTTTGATCCCCTATACTAAGGGTAAACTCAAATACTCCTTATCTCTAGCATAGGTATTATGCAACTATAAGCATGGAACCAACAGATAGATAACCAGATTATGAAACAGACATGCATATATACCATATCAGCATGCTCCAATATATCGCAAAATTTGCTAATAACAATCATGCACTTATCACAAGATAATGCATATACATATATTTACATCACAACAACAGTATAACGGGTAGAAAACTTGCCTGAGCGACTGGGGGTTACAAATAGCTCGGGACGAGTCTGGTAACCTATAAACAACATGTGAGTTGGAATTAAACCAAAGTCACTTGTAAATCTATACTTTAACCAAATTAGACTCTAACGCTCGCTTTGCGCTTACTGATTCTCTTAAGTCACTCGAGTACCCTCGGCTCCACCATTTTTAATAATTTAACCATTACGAGTTTTAAGGCGATTCTTTCGCGAGTGTCTTACCAACTGCCTAACACACTCTACATAAATGTTTCATACTCCAATTAGCCCTTTTAGGTCATTAACATATGTTTCAAAGTAAGGCGAGGGGTAATGGTTCGTTCGCGAAACGTCGTTACTTAAAACGGCCGTTTCTCCTAAACCGTACATCGGAATCAAACGAACCACATATCAAAACGAAGCTCGTAACATGAACTATCTAAAAATGGCAATGGTCAAAACCTAGCAGGGAGTTCTCGGGTCCTAATGTTATGAACAAAAGCAATTTAAAGTAAATCGGACATTACGACGGCTATGTTTACTCGATTTCCCAAATTTAAACCATTCCAAAACAACCACCAATCAATCCCAATTCACAACCCAATCAAAACTCCATCCATACTACATCATAACAGCCCCAATCAACTCAACATTAACAATTTATACTTATTCTTAAACTTGAATTTAAGCTATACTTAAATTCATTTATCAATACTCCAAGAATTACAACTCCAAAACATTACAAAACCAACTATTCTCTACAACTCAACCAAACTTTAAATAAACAAGCATCATGCTTCACATATCCTATATCAATCATAACCATTCCTAAATACTCAAAACTAAAAGCTAGGGTTTGGAGTTTATACCTTCTTGAAGCTTCTTAACACAACACAAGAGCTTCAAATGCCTAAAAGAACCTTGATCCTTGCTTGTATAACCTTAAACTTTCATAAAAATTCAAGAAAACTAAAGTTATTTTTTGAAAGTTACTGTTAGGTCCCAATTTGTTTGTAGAAAGGGGGGTTGAATACAAACAATACCGAATAATCGAATAAATGCGGAATAAAAAATATGAAACAAAATTCAAGTTAAATAAAAATATTATTAAACTTGAAAGGTTTTACAACAACTGTATCGATTACAAGGAATTAATCTCAAATTAATTATCACAAATTTAGAATAAATTCGACATGAACTTTTTCTATTTTTGCAATAATTAGAATCAAATGCTAAACGCGATTTGAGATTAAGTTCTAGGGATTTTGATCCGCTAGATTGTTACACAAGAGCAAGATAAAGATTTCTAGTGGATTGGATTTAACTTTACAATCTAGAAATTTAATCTTGAAGTATGCAGATGAAAAGATGAAATATTGCTTCTTGTTTTTCTTTTCTGCTTGGTTCTTGACTTCTGTGTTGTGATGATTGAATTATGAATGAATGACTTCCGCTTCTATTTAATCCAACAACCGAATAGAATGAACTGGCATGACAATCTCTTTGGCTCAGCAAGACTATCGGTAGGACTATTGATTAGAACTGGCAAGACAATCAGAATGAACTAGCAAAACTTTCGGTATGACAATCAATTGTCATACCGATTGTCATAGTAGTTCAAACAGATTGTTTTTGCTGAATTAATAAGTGATTTTAATCTAATAATAATTCTGGTAAGACAATCAACTGAATTAGCATGACTTTCGGTATGACTATTGATTGTCATACCGATTGTCATACTAATACAATCAGTTGTCTTGTTGAATTAAAACAGATTTTTAAACCAATTTAAATTCTGAAAATTCTTAATATTAATTCAGAATTAATTAATCAATTAATTTAATTAATCAAATAAATTAATCTTTTGCAGATATAATTTATTTTCCTAATTAAATTATATGACTTAATTAATTAATAGAGAATTAATACTAATCTTGAGCAGCATCTATTCTTCTGTATATCTTCTGAAAATCACTAAAATATATGAATCAATTCCACCACTTCAATGTTGACACTCGATGTACTGTTTGGTTCATGAGTGACTAACTTCCGTGACGTTTCTTCATGTCTTGACTTTGATACTTTGATTTTCTTCAGATTAAATCCTTGTAATTAATGATACTCTGACGAGATCTCTGTCACTTGATTAAATCCACACTCTTGATTTATATCACTGAGGCATGATCAATTTCTTGAACTTCTTCCAGTGAATTAATTCCTCAAGTCTGTAGATGAACCTTGTTTCTGAATCCTTTGACAGATATTACTCTGTGAGATCTCTTTTGACGGTAGATCCCCTATTTACTTATTACATTCTTATTTGAGTTGAGTTGAATCCTCGAATATACAAATAGGCTATGACATATGACTTACAATCTCCCCCTATTTGTTTGTTAGACAATAACACACAAATACCTAGAGGATAACTCAACTAACAAATAAGAAAAAGATATAAAAAGAAATGCAAAGTAAATAGTAGAAAAGTTCTGGACTAGATTTAACATTTTCCAAATTCCAAGTAGATGTTCCTCTAGACTGAACATATCTTCAAGTAGTTCCATCTTCATTTGTACAACCACATTTCCTGTTGAGAAGCCCATATCTCTCTTGCTTCTCCCCCTATGAGAATCAACTGATTAAAGAAGATCACCTTCGTTTACCACCTCTCTCGTACAATAGGATCCGCAGATAAAAGCCAATGGTACTCCCCTTTTGAAAATAGCTTCTTCCCTTACTAGAAAATCAC